>NC_143399.1:203579934-203731234 GCF_052110815.1 Crocodylus siamensis
GGTTCCCTGTTGGAAAGTACTGACTCCTCTGCAGTGGTAGAGAAACTGGCCGGGAACAAGGAGGGCTGAGACCCGTGGAGGAAGACTGGTAGATCTCCATTTGAATGGGTCACTTGAGCTTGCTTTAATGGCTGTGCTGGTGCTACGGATGGATTAACCTGCCATAAAACTAAGCTGTCACTGTCACAAAAAGTCCAGAGGCAGGATGGGATTTGTGGACAAAAGGACCAGTGGGATGAGGCCTTGCTCTTCCATCACCTACTCATTCCTGTCCAGAGTCAGAGTGGAGAGTCCAGGCCTCCCTTGCTCTCGTGCCCAGGGATCCTGGTTTTCTCTGATTTAAAAAAAAATCCCCAATTTCCAGTTTAAAAAAAGTAAACTGCAATCCACATTTTTCCATGATTAAAATGAAATGCCACTATATAGCATTATAGTATTAGTGGTGCTGCATTTTAATGATGGTAAAATGTGGATTTGGGGTTCCTTTTTTTAAACCAAAAATTGGGGATTTTTTTTTTTACTCACAGAAAACCAGGATCCTTGCTCATGACTATGATGGCCATGAAGCAGTCAGTGAATTTTGTTCAGTGCATTGGGGATGGGGACTGAGTTTTCTATGTGTATACAAGAGTGGGGCAAAGGGTCCCTTGGATCATATATGTACAGGCAGGTATATTAATCAAAAAAAGGAGGTAAGAGCCTGAATGGTGTCCACATCTGCAGCAGGGACCATACAAAGTAACCCCATCGCCTTCCACAACTAGATTGGCTCTGATGGAGGTGAACTTAGAGACCCCTGCCCTCCACCTCTCTAAAGCAAAATGCCTTTGCTTAGATGAGCTTGTTGCAAAACTGATTAAGCAGTGTAAGGGTTTGTGCAGAATAGTGATCGCCCTTCTTCCTCGAAGGTGAGTTTCTGATGTGGACTCATCATCTTGTGTGTAATAATGAGAGGTGAAAGTATTGGCAGAAAGGTCGATTCACTGAGAAAAACAGGAGGGAAGAAGAAACTGTTCTTAATAAACCACATAGGACAAAGCATGGGAAAAGGACGTGCCCTGGAGAACATTGGGGAGGAGAGTATATATGCTGATTTACACCAACGCCAAGTGAGAATCTGGTCTATGTGCATGTATGCATGCACTCACATACGTGTGTGCACACATACCTGTGCACACCCCCATCTGCTATTTGCCAGGGCCAGGTGAGGAATTCCAAAGGAAACATTGTCCATCAGAAAACAAGGTATGGTGAAACTCTGAATTTTCCAAAGGAAAACCATCTGTTGTAGCACAATCTTCCATTGGGGAAAACCCAAAAGAAGTGATTAATCAATATTGAGCTGACCCCAATTGAAGCTACAGCCAGGGACAAAGGTGCATGATGGGAAATATTGTCTAACCCCAAACTAACGCTCCTAGTGGGGCACGAGGGACCCAAAATTAAGCCTTCCCCATGAGGCATTGCAGCAGATCAAGCAGGCGACCTACCCTGAAACACTTCCGCACGTTTCCAACCCCATTTTTTTCAGAACTTTCTCCCTGCACCCAGAAACTTTAAACTTTGACTGTTGTGTCCCTGCATGGAAGAAGTGCAAATGTTGACTAACTCAAACTTCCCATGAGATGGAAACTTCCTCTTAAAAAAACCCAGCTCCACTAGGCCCACTAGTTAAAGATCTAGCCTTTTCTTTTAATAATTGAATTAATAAATATCCCACCATGGCAAATCTGTAGGTGGGTTTGTGTCTGTGTCTGTATGTCAGTGATTCTCAACCAGGAGGCCAAGAGGTATGAGAAGATAAGGGAGGTGTGACAAAATAAGCTGATAAGCCCAGGCTCACGCTTACCCCTATCTAATCCATCCCCCTACCCCAATGCCTGGTTTCTCTGTAAGGAGGTAAGTGCTGTAATGTATACATTAATTCCCGAAATGGAGTGCCACTCCATTCGCACAAGTTTTGGAAGGGTCCATTGAGTCCAGTAAGGTTAAGGACCATTGAAGTATGCATGTCTATACTTACATAATCTCACAACACAAACTAAAATAATTGTTATCAGATAATTAATTATAATACTTATGATATCAGTATTAATATCATACAGGCAGTTGTCACATTAACTGCAATTTAAGTCATGATATGATGATATACTTTAGAATATATCATTATCTATGTTTATGTAACTTAAACCAAAGCCTTAAACTGAAGAAAGCCAGAGTGTTTAATTGTATGTATTTCATGTTAGTGTCCTGGATATCCTTAAAAATAATATGGCCAGCCTACTGTTACCCCATCCTAGCAGAGCCTGCATTTTCATGGTAAAGGCCTGGGATAGTTTAAGAAGAAACATGCTGTGCACATGTAAAATGATTAGCGTGCTAGCAGTTTTCACTGAACAATGTTTCCCTTTTCAGGCCAGGCACCCAGTATGGGGTTAGACTTAGCTGAACTTTGCAATCAAAAATGTCCCCTACAAAACCAGTGGGGCCCAAACTCAATCAGGGATGGCTAATGATGTTTATTCACATTACACTATTTATTTAGCTGCACGAAATATGCCGGGGATCGGCATTTCTTTTGGCAGGTCCCGTAAATGTGTCAAGCAAAAATCTCAAATCTGGATTCTGCCAATGGAAAGTCCAGATCCAGTGCGCTTGCATTGTTTGCCTGAGAGCAAACTAATCGGCCCCTTCCGACCCTAATAACTATGAAACTATGAAACATCCCCAGCGAAGTGGAAGGACTCGAGTCACGTGTGGAAATCTATCGCGGCAGACGCACAGCTCGAGCCGTGTCTCTCGAAGGCGGTTCCAGGGCATGCTCTGAAACTTTGAGCATTGACTGCATTTGTGCCGTGACACGGGTGGGCTAATCTATCCGGGGCAGGCTAAACATCCCTTGTCAGCCAGCGGTGCTAGTCCGTCCACCCAAAGGGGCATGTGGATGCACCGATGCTGTGTCTGGTTCAGGAAGAGGCCTGCCAAGAACAGCCCAGCTTCTTTGAGGGTATTTCAGTAACACTGCAGGAGCTCAAAAAGGTTGTGTGTGCAGCCCAAATCCATCCCAGAGCCTGTGCCTGCAACCTTCTGCTTTGGGGCTGTGATTTCTCCAAATCTGCATGGCTAAGATCATCGGCACAATGCCTTGTTCCAACAAAGGTGAAGCACTGTCTGGACCAGCAGATGCTGAGCCGGAAGCTCAGATGATACAACCAGAGATGAGGGTAGGGATTTCACTGTGGGTTTTACATATGAAAAGCAAAGGGGTGAGCTTTCCTGGCCCAGACTCTCTACCTGCACATCAACAGACAGCTTTCTGTGACGCGTATGCCAAAGAGAAAATGTTCACATCTTGCATAGACCCATGGCTTGGGCTTGTTCCTCCCCTGGCATAAACCTGCAACACACCACTGTTATCAATGGAAATGCTGGTTTATATGAGCTGTGGCTTTGACCCATGCTCCATGGAGCCGTGTAACATCCCCATGAAGTGTCCTCCATAACAAAGGGCTGGCCCTCTTCTCCTCATCCCTGAAAATCTGCAAGTTCACATACTTGTGTAAACGGCAATCAGGATTCACAGTAGAGATGATAACTTTTATTAGACCAACAAGATTTTAGCAAAAAAAAAAAAAAAATTGCAAGATCAGAGATAAAGTGTGAACTTTAATTATGAGTGTAGTTGACTAATTCAAAACCAACACGCAGCCAACTCAGTGGCGCTATGGAAACAACGTCCTTCAAAATACATGGGAGGTGACCTCCCTACTCAGCACTGGTTAGGCCTCAGCTGCAGTAGCATGTGCAGTTTGGAGCTACACACATTGTAAAAAGGATGTGGAGAATTTACAGAGGGTCCGGAGATGGGTGACAGAGGTGAGAAAGGGCTTGGGCAGCAAGCCATGTGAGGAGAGGTTGGAGGCAATGGGCACGTTCAGCTTGTGCAAAAGGAAATGAAGAAGGGACATGAGAGCAGTCCTCAAATACCTCTGCCATAAAGAAGGGGGAGGATACTTCTCTGTTGCTGCAGAGAGCAGGTCACAGACTAATGACCTGAAGCTGCAGCAAGTTTAGATTGAACATCACAAAAAACCTCTTCACCGATGAAGCAGTGGAGCAGTGGAAAAGTTGCACAGGGAAGCTGTGGGATCTCCATCACTGAAGGTGATCAAGAAGAGTTTGGATGAGCATTGGTCAAGGATGATCTAGAAGTAGTTATGGATGAAGTGCTCCACAAAAAGCACCAGTTAGGAGCCCAGGAGCTCTCCCTTCCCCTCCCTACACATTGCTGGGAGATCATGAAAAGAGCTCTGTAGCTTCAAGCAGGTGGATACTGGAAATGACCACATGCAGAAGCTGGAGAATGAAGCAGAGCTGCATGATGGGCTGAGTTATGAAAGAAGAGTCAAGGATAAGTTTATGGAGGGGATACCAAAAGGGGAGCTCTGGCTGTCCAGTATGTGTGGAGTTTGGCTTGCTGTCTCCATTGTTGCAGATCAGCACCGAGTTGTGTTTGCTTTTTTCCCAGTAGGGCTCAAGTAGTGCTTCTGGGCTTTACTGGTTGCCACATGGGGTTGGGAAAGATATTTCCCCCCTTCCTGAATGTGCCAGGCTTTTTTTGTTGCGTTAAATGTTTTTACCTTCCTCAGCAGCATTGGGTAGTGGCTGCAACCCTGTGCCAATGCTCCTGCTGGGACTAACACCAGGAGGCTCCTGGAGGGTCTTGCCTCTCTTCTCAGGGTCATGCTAAGCACCACCATGCGAATCAGGAAGGGATTTTACCCCCTGGTCAGATTGGTATGGACTGTGGGGGGTTTGCCTTTCTCTATAGCAGGGAGCGTGGCCCTTTTCTGATTTAAAAACCCTTGGCAGCGGCAAGACACTGGGCACCGCTGTCACCCTGCTTAACCAACGGTACATTAGGGTGCTAGGCCTTGTAGCTTTGCAACAGAGCTGATTAACTTTAGTAACAGGTTAGACAAAGGATTTGCATGAGATGGCTTGGACAGGGATGCTCCTGCCTCAGGCAGGGGGTTGGACTAGATGACCTCCACCCCCACTTCTCTCTGATTCAGCTCCCCCCAAAACCCTGTGCTGTGGACTGATGGTACCTATCCGAGTGAGGGGCATCACTTTAGTTTACCCCAGTTATAGCCCCACTGCGGTAAATGCTGCAAAACCCCCTCAAAAGTGGCAGACCTTGCCATGAACTACTTATTTTCTAAGCAAACAGAATTGTGGATAAAAGGAATACTTTCTCCCCATTTTACTAATGAGGGGAAGATGAAAGAGCTTGCTGCCAGGCTCAGAGCGGGATTTGAAACCCTGGCTCCTGGAGAGCGAATCCAATGCTTAAACACAAAGACCAAACCTCAGCTTCAACGGCAATGGCAGCTCCATCACACTGAACCACAAGTACAAAAATAGAGGGGGGTTTCAACCCCTGTCCCACCTACACTAAACCCTGATGTTTTCAATGGCAATGAGGGTAGCGATCCCACGAGGAGACTCTGGCCTTGGCCAAAGTGACTCTGGTTTGCCCACTCCATTATCAGGGTTTTTTTAAGTCACTGAGAGCCTTTCCACTGACTTTGATGGGCTCGGGCCACAATTCCTTCTACCCACACACCTGGGAGACTGGAATCAAGTCTCTTGGCCAGATGATGTTTCACTTAAAAGTTCGGCCTCCAAGGGACTATAACATGAGAAGCCCTGCTCTGACCCCAGGCTCCACGCAGAAATGATTTAATTGTACCCTTGATTCAGAGCTTTAAATGAAAAGTCAAATAAGCTGAACTTTAGATTACAGCTTCTGAGGTCGAGGGGTAGGAGGAGGTTTATTCAGGATTCAGTCTAAAATGGATTGAAGTCAATGGATTGAGTCTCACTGCTAGTTATTGCTCTACCAGGGAATGAGTGGCCCTACCCAGCATGTCTATATGGGTGCATTTACTGCGGAGTACGGGCATGCGTCCACATGTGTGTACGCCTGTACTGTGCAGTAAATATAGTGATTTACACCGACTTGAGCATAAATTTGACACCTGCATCAACTTTAGTTGCAAGTCACTGCACTCACAGCTTTAATGTGCTTGCACATGTAGACGCTGGCCTATTCCTGCTTACTGTACAGTGAATTACTGCACAGTAAATTTAATTTGGCATAAATGCACATGTAGACACACACACCAAGTGGTAAGAATTGAGGATTAGAACCAGAGTCACTTCATTAAGGGGCAAACTTGGATCACAAAACCAGCTGTCACGGGGCATTATGTTCTTCAGGAAGGTAGCTAGCTCTCAAGTCTGTTAGACAACCAGTAGCCTAGTGCCCCAGATGGGGTTATATAGGAGTCTTGGTCCTCATGAGAATAGTGTTAACTCCTTGCATTGATTCAGGAACAGTTAAACATGGGTAGTCAAGTTAAACATGACTTGATGGACCCACATGGGAGCTGTCTTGCAGTGGGAAATGAATCTGTTGCAGTCATCTAAATCCAGAGCAAGCCATTCAAATGAATAGCCTGTATTACAGCCCTCCTGGCTCCAAAGATAGGCCATGCAGCATTGTATCCAAATGTCTTGAGGAAACTGAGCAAGATAAGCCCTGTGATATGACTACCAGTTTGGTTTTCATGGTGGTTTTGCTTTGTAGGAAACAGGAAGGATCTCCCTCTCGGTACCTCCACTTCCTGTCCCAGATGAAACCAGGAAGGGAAGTGGTGTAAAGGGGAAATGAAGGTAATCTGGCATCTTCCATCATTTTGCTGTATCAGCAGCTCCATCACATTTACCTTTGCATTAGAGAGTTCAGTTTAACCAACTGCATGGATCCACCAAGAGCAAGTCATGCCTGATCACACTGATTTCCTTCTACAATATAATGACAGGCTGTGTGGATGGGGACAGAGCAGTCGATGTAAAATACCTTGACTTTAACAGGACTTTTGACACTGCCTCTCATGACATTCTCATTAACAAGCTAAGGAAATACAGACTACATAAGTATTATAAAGTGGATATATAATTGGTTGGATCACGGTTCTCAACAAGAAGTCATCAAAGGTTCAATGTCTAGTTAGAAGAAGGTATCAAGTGGGGTTCCCCACAGGCTTATCCTGAGTCTGGTATTCTTCAAGATCTTCCTTAATGATTCAGACAATGGGATCCATTGCATACTTAGCAAATTTGTTGACAACATCAGGTTGGGTGGAGTTGCGTATACTCCAGAAGGCATGGGTAGGGTCCAAGATGACCCGGATAGGCTGGAGAAATGGTCCATAATCAATCATATGAGATTCAACAAAGACAAGTGTAACATCTTGTACTTGGGACCAAAGAACTGCATGTACAAATAGACTGGGGAATGGCTAGCTAGTCTTCAGGGAGGGGCCTGGAGGTTACAGCAGACCATAAGCTGAATATGAGCCAACACCGTGTTCTGGTTGCAAACAGGGCTCCAACATACCGGATTGTATTGACACTGGACTGTATTAATATCATCATCTGAACTGAACTGAAATAATAATCATCCTCTTCCACTTTGTAAATATCCCATTAAAATATCTAAAATCCAGAAAACTCAGAAGATAAACTGATAGCACTACTAGAACCTGGTGATTTCATGAAAAATCAATTCATACAGACTAAACAGCAAGTGTTTAAAACCAGAGAGGTGTCTCACTTTGCATCCTTTTTGCAATGCAACACTCCTAAGAGCCATTCTTTGCTCAGCACGTGTTTTTTATTGCCTGGCTCCTACAATACAAAGATAGAATCAGTCTTTAGTGTTGGATAACCTTGCTGTGGCAACAGCATATGTTTGCCCCTTATTTCTATGCTTCAGATGGATACCCTCATGCTATCATTCCATAATTTGTGCTGCTTAATTGAAACCATGCCTCTCCTTCAGCAAATGACAACAAAAAGCATGGCTTGCTCTTAGATTCAGACCGCATAAAATGCTGAGAGTGCAACAAATGAGGGAGTATTTTTTTCCTCTGAGCCAACCATGCCCTGAAGCCAATGAAGAGGAAAAAAAGAGATGCGTCACTGATGCACAACAGAGTGCGATATAAAGGTCAGATGTGAAATGAGAATGTTTCCTCTACGAATGCAGTGCTTGCAGCTTGGATGAGGAGCATGAGGATTTTACCATTTTGTCGAAAAACCTCCAGGTGCATTTTATAAACCTCGTAATATGGTCAGAGCCTCCAGTTCAGGAGTTTCATTTGCACATTTGATGCCATCTGCCATCTGGACAGCCTTCAGGGAATCCTTGTTAAAATAACTCCAAAGCAGTAAAACCATATGTGTAGCTTTACTGCTCATGGAAGGAATTATAATAATACAGGCAATAAGAAGGATCGCTCTACAACAGGATGGCAAGCTGGGTGCACCGAGTCCTTCTTTCAAGTGGAAGCCGCTGCCTGGAGAGAGCTGAGATTTTTGTGGGCCAAATTGTCTTTTGTGAAAATCAGTGCAATGGGAATGAGGGATCACCATCACACCATTGGAGCATCTGGATTCCTTTGCCACTTCAGGCTCTTGAAGAACCTGATACCTCCCTCTGTCCCCAAATCACATCTAGCTACATATCATTGCTTATGGGGTCACCCGAGTGGGGTCTCCAGAGCAAAATCTAGAGCCTTGTGTCAGACATGTTGTCTCCCTAGACATGCTGGTAGTCTGTTGGGAATGAAACCATTGCCTTGTAAATACAGGAGCACAGATAGTGCTTAACATGGTATGCATCTACATGTGCGCATTTACTGTCCAGTGACCAAAATTACTGCACTGTATGGGTATGCATCTACATGAGCACACCCATGCCGTGCAGTCAATATGGCAACTTACACTGGCCTGAGTGTAAATTTAATGCTTGCATCATGCAAGTATCAAATTTATGTCGGGTTAGTTACTATGCAGCAACGCACATGTAGACACCTTACTGTGCAGTAATACCATATGTGTGGACTGACTTTAGTCCCAAGTCAGACCACACACAGTGTTAACATGCTTTAATGTCTGCATGTGTAGATGCCGGCTTATTCCCACTTGCTGTGCAGTACTTTACTGCACAGTAAATTTAAGCTGGCATAAATGCACATGTAGACAAACCTGTTTGAATCTGAAACAATGGAGAAAGGCATTGTGGCCAGGCTTTCCTCTGGTTTTACTCTGCTAGTGTGTGCCTGGGCAACCATAACGGGAGACCAGTCCCTTCCCTGATGCTGTGTGGAAGACACTGTCCTGGAAATTAGTCTGAACTCCTCTGAACCTGCTATAAGGGGAGAGAGTACTTCTTGGCTGGAAAGTTTCAGACAGTTCTTCCTTTCCATGCTTACACCTTTTCTCAACATCTGTGGACCCACATGGGCAATGCACAGTGTCAGAGAAGACTCCACGCAAGCTGTGGCTCATGCTTGCATGCCAAGGATCTCTAACATTCATGAGCTTAGAGAAGTCATTAGTCTGAAAGGCAGGCAGAAGGTAGATACACACCTTATAGATTAACTACATGAGATACAGAAACTTTTGTGAAAGCTTTGGCTCTCTATATAGATTGTATTTAGTTAGTCTATAAGGTTCAAAACTACCCTGCATTCACTTTAGTCCCAAGTTTAACCTCACTGCACTCTACTGAGGCAGAGCAACATTACCAGCTCCTCTGCATAGGTGGGGAAGACAGCACATGAGAAGTGAAGTGACCCACCCAAGTCCAAATAACAATTATGTGGCAGAGGCAGGGGTTAAACCTAGTTTTGACTGACTGCTTTGTGCTCTAACTGTTATGCAACACTTCCCACATATATATTTTTCCTATTTATTAGAAGTTGGCCCAATGAGCTGAACATCAGGACCTTACAGGCTGTAGAGGCCAAAGCCTCTGTGAATGTAAATCATCATATTTGCATTGACTGCAGTGGTATTTATACCAGCTGACACTCTGGTCTATAATGTGCAGACTGTGAATGTCTATAATTTGACCATCTATAATTAGAAGTCAACCAGGCTGAACCAATAAGCTGTATCTAGCTGGCTATCTCTAAGCACTTGCTTCTTGGAACAGATTGATTCTGTATCCTAACCAGCTGGTATATTAATCCCAGAAATTCAATATTTGCTTAAGATAAAATGTCTTCCCAAGAGAACGCAAAGCCAGAACTCTGCTGTACCCTGCAATGAGATAAGAACCAGTGGGAAATGCTCCTCCTTCCCATAGCTTTGCTCTGAGGAAAGGAGAATGAAGGAAATGGCAAACAGATTGAAAACAGGGAAAAATCCAGGGTATGTTGATGTGGAAAGAAAGAGGGGGTGAGGGTTTTACATAATACGGCTTGACAACTTTTGGGTTCAAGTCATTGCTCTCAGATTTGCTGGCTAAAACAGCACTACCAACTATGTCTTACGAGCCCATAAATGATCTCCTTGAAACACTGATAATTATAAGTGTCTTACTGAAACCCCAACACCGTAACTGGGCCCGCAGTGTACAAGTCACTGTACAAAGACGGTATCAGAGACCATTGCGGCCTTGAAGAGCTAGGAGACAAGGCAGAGCAAGGATGGTGGATGAAGCTTTACTTCAACTTCATAAGCAGGGACTAAGACAGAGCTTGTCTACACGTGCATATTTACTGTGCAGTAACCAAAATTACTGTGTAGCATCGGCGTGCGTCTACACTTGCACATCTGTGCTGCACAGTAAATATGGTGATTTATGCTGACTCGAGAATAAGTGTGATACCTGCTGGAGTTCTCACCCGGTGACTTCAGGGGCACCTGGCAGGCTGCTCTGTCCTGGGACTAAATTTAGTCCTGAGTCACCTGCACATGTAGACTCCGGCCTATTCCTGCTTACTGTGCAGTAATTTAGTGAGCAGTAAATTTAAGCCAGCTTAAATGCATGTGTAGACATGCCCAGAAAGAACTATCTGAGATAGTTCTTTCACCCTTATCATGTATTATTTCACTGCCTGGTGATCTTTGGTGTATTTATCTTCCCAGTACCTGCTGAAATGCAGAATGCTGTGATCCCCACAACAGACCTACCGTACCCCTACAGGAGTAGACCTCTCACAAGACCTAGGTGTTGTGCCACTTTCTTTTAAGACACAAGGGGAGGTGGTGGTGATGATTCCTCACCACATTTTCTGTAATAGATGAGGCCTTTTTCAGAGCAAGAAATGACCAGGGAATGATTCCCTTCCACATCCGAAGGGAGTCAAATATACATCTCAGAGGAAAGTGTCTCAGCCACCTGGCTATGCATGTTTTTAGTAACCAAGTCATACCTGACTTCTAGCTAATGACTATTTAATGCAAGCAGTCATTGCCCCATCCACTGTCACTGCTCAGGGTGCAACAATTTCCTGTTACCATATTTCCTCATATACCACACTCCCCATATAAAATTTGCACCTTATTTTAGAAAGGGAGAATGAAAAAAATCTATCTGTCTATCTATCTATCTAGACAGACAGATAGATATCTCTATATATCTATATATAGAGATCTCTCTCTCTCTCTCTCTCTCTATATATATATATATATATATACACACACATACAGAAATACATATATAGATATAGATATATAGATAGATCTATCTATATCTTTCCTTGAGAGCCTCAGAGGAACTGGGGAGCAGGGAGAGAAGGTACCCTGAGGAAGCAACTTGGAAGCCCTGTATGCAACCTTAATTTGCTTTTCCTTGATTCCCAGCAGCTGTTTTCAAAAAGAGGTGTGTTATACATGAGAAAATTCAGTAAGTGTCTAACCTAAACTGAGCATTTCCATCTCTGAGGTGAGGGGCAAGTTAGTAGGTCACAGTCAGGCCCTTTTTTACTTACTGCTGCCTGTTATCCCCGGGAATCTTGTGATCCACCATGGTCCAGTTTCCAAAGGGAGGGTGGGTTGGACACTCAGAGGGCTGGTTTGGTCATGCCATTAGCAGTTGGGAGATGTGGCATTGAATCTGCATGGGCTGTATGAAACTGCCCTCTCCCCTCTTCCTGGGAGAGTGATATCACTTAATATATCCAAATGGGGGGGACTCATCTGATCATCCCAGTAAATTTTAAAAAGAAATGAAACTATAACTGCATTCTTACATGAAGAACACTGTCAGTAGGTGTTAGGGGTTGTCAGAGCCTGCTGGATCAGACCTATTAGGGGACTTGGGCCCTGCTTCACCTCGTTCCTGGATCCCAATGCGGCCAAGGTGAAACTAATCACCCGCAGCTCAGGCTGGCCCCATACAGAAGGCAGAAGCAGAGATGGGGGGGCGCGGAGGGATTTCAGCTCACAAAGGTGACTTTTAGACA
This sequence comes from Crocodylus siamensis, assembly GCF_052110815.1. Lineage (NCBI taxonomy): Eukaryota > Metazoa > Chordata > Crocodylia > Crocodylidae > Crocodylus > Crocodylus siamensis. Next base: position 203,592,264 of record NC_143399.1, read on the forward strand.
CTTTCAGGGTGAGGCAGTGACACAGCGGGGCTTTGTGGAGATTGAATTTTAGGACTTCGGTGCCTCAAGTCTGCCTCAGTCCTACAATTCCTATTTTGGAGGGAGAAGTGAGGAGACGGGAAGGGGAGATCCAGGCTACTGATCCACCTTGGGTAACCATTGAAGCAGAGAAGGGGTTCAATCCAGATCACTTATGATCCAGTCTAGGGCACTGTCCATCCTCAGTTTCAGAGATACATGCAGCACATGTCTTCACAGCTATACGACAGGGACATCATATCCAGCTACTACTTTGTTATCCCAATCCAGCTAATGTGGATGACAAAGCATGGACTTGGGCATGTGCTAGCTGCCAGAGTGCACCCCCAGGGTCTTGCAGAGCTGTTGTCCTCACAGCCAATTCACTGTGCAACCCCTCCAGCACTGCCTCCACTGCTGTCATTACCTCTGCCGGCAAGATGAAGCCAGTCCTGACACCGACCCCATGCTTTCATTTGGCTGTCAACCTACTTCCTCGGTGGTTTCATGGCATTGCTAACGGCCTGAAATAAGGCCTGCTCTGAGGTCCCTATGTCCCCTATATAGTGACTAGAGTCTACCAAGATCAGCCTTGTTAAAAATCTCCTTTTCTCCAGCTAGCAAAAGCTGCAAAATGCACACACGCCCAGAGAGCTGGCAATGGCAGCGATCTCTGCTCCTCGGCTTCACATCCCTCCTGGCCAGGCACGCACAAAGCTGCTGGAGTTGCAGGGTGAGAACACAAGCCATGAGAAAAGTGAAGACAGATGGTTTGCTGAAGGTTATCTCTCGACAACAAGGTCAGTATCTGCTCTAAGTATATCTTTCCTCCTGCTGCAGGTGTTCCCAGCAGCAAGGCTTCCTAGACGCTACATTGGACACCACAGACCTGTCCATCTGTGGGGAGGTATTCAACAGGGCTCATTTGTTGAACATTTTTAGATTATAAGGAGCCCAGCCTGGCCCATAGGAACATCCAGCCTCAATGAAATCATTGCTTCAGGCGGAAAGTTTGTGTAGCTGATGACGGGGGAGATTGAAGAAATTGCTCGGGCTGTTTAGACTAGGATGGGCGAGCTCATCAAGGGCTGGAGATATCCCCTTGAGCTACAAAGGACCAAGGTCGCGTAAAGAAACCTGTTTACTAATCTATAGAAGAATGAGCAATAATACAGCCAGGGGCTGATGAGGTCCCTGTTGAAGATATCACCGTGTTTTCTCATGACCTAAACTGGGGACACCGCGATGGTTTCAGAGCCCATGGCAGTGAGAGAAGGGGTTACCGCACCCCTGTGACCTGCCTATCCCATACAGATGTTGTATTGTGTGGACCCATAATACTCTTATAGGCCAGAAGATGATGAAAGGCCTCTCCAACTCTAAATATGTCCCTGTACATCAACAGAAGATATGCCTTCAGAAGACAGGACCCCTTAGAGACTACCTGGTTCAGAGAGGCACAAGCTTCTGTAGGCAATAACCTACTTTGTCAGATGCTACCGCCAGATGGGCAGGAAGAAAAGATTGTACATAGGAGGGAAAGAAGCAGGGGAAAAGGGCATTGCTAAGAGAGGCAATGCATGGTTTGATTAGCTCAGTGGAGATGAACAGAGCAGTTGACACCCGGAGCGTGTTGTCTATCCTGACATATCACAGGGGATGGGAATCAATCCCTCAGGCTTTTCTCCTGTGCCAAGTGCGAGCAAAGTTTCAAGAGGTGCAAAGTCTCTCTGCCTGGACTGGCTTGTCCGTTCCCGGGGGGAGCCAGTTTGGGGCTGTGAACAAGTTCCTTGTGGCCTGCATGAATTTACAGCTTGCTGAATGAGGCCAGAGGTCTTTGTGCATGAATGGGTCGGGGCTGAATTTTTCAGAACAGGAGGCTCGGCTTTAGATAAGTGCATCTGAGTCTGGGGATGAATTCCCACCAGAGTGGAGGAGGCACCAAGTCCAGGGGCCAGTGTTTTGACCTGCCTTCTCCAATGCAAAGGGAGGGGTGTACTCTGAAAACCCTATCAACACCCTACCAAAGCAAAATATCCCGGTTCATACGCAGACCCTATACCAAAGGAGAGGCCAGGAGGGCTAACACACCACACAGGACAGATGTTAGTGAGGGCACCGAAGTATCCTGGAGTGCTGAAAAGTGCCCCAATGCTGCAGCAATGAGGGTGCAATGAGATCCTATGGAAAACAGAAAAACAAATAAAGGAGCAGAAGAAAGCTGCTGAGCAGGGAGATAAGCATGCACATATTCCAGCTAGTTTTAAAAGTCTCACGCTAAAAAAATTCAGCCCTAAAACCTGGATGCTTAGCTAGGTGTAAGCAAGGCTTTTTTGATCAGCTAAGCAGACCTGACAATTTTCATTGATTTATTCTTGGTGTTTGGTTATATCCAAAACCCGGCAAGGAAAGCCTTTCCCCAGCACTTTGAGCATCCTGCTCCTGACCTTGACTTTACTTCTTATCCCAAATCCACAGTTGATAACAAAACAAATCAAACCCTGGAGAATCTCTGTCCAGCAGACTGGGGTCCAGCTGTCAGCAAAGGTTCAATTCTTATTCATTCTGAAAAGGGTCCGTTCATCACTAATTCAGAGATGGTAACAAAGTGGGATCAGCCAAATGTTAAATTCATGAGCAACTGACATCTTTCCATGGACACTGCATGGCTTCCTAAAAGAGATCTGCTGGGCTACTCAAGCCCATATTGTCTCGTATATACTTTTTCCCTGCAAAAATCAGCTGCTGGGAATGGGTTGGCTGTGTTATAAGTGAGGAAATATGGTAATAGCAGTTTCTCCAACATAAGCCTCTGGAAGTTGGGGAACAAGTAAAGCTGCATATTCAAGGCTGCAAGGGAAGTCCAGGTTAGCTATTCGGAAGAACTCTGGGTAGTAAAACCCTGGAACAGGTAACTCAGATATGTTGTTCAGCCTCCATCCTTGGAGGTTTTGAAGACCCAGTTAGACAAAGCCCTGGCTGGGATGATGTAGTTGGGGCTGGTCCTGCTTGGAGCAGTGGGTTGGACTGGATGCGACCTCCTGAGCTGCCTTCAACCCTCATTTCTATGATGCTCTACAGGGGGTAGGACAATGAGCACACCAGGCTCCCTAGCTGTTGCTATTCAGTCACTACTACTTCTGAGTATTTTTAATGAAAACATTTTTTTCCTCATTCTGCCTTTCAAAAATAAGATTTGTATCTTGTTCAAGGGGTGCACTGTATGCTAGGAAAAAAAAAAAATGTTATGCATTCCCGTGCTAAGGGAAAGCAATTCCCTCTGCTACACAAATTACCAGAAAGATTTCTCTGGCCTGTGTTACACTGGAGATCAAAGCAGAGGATTGCAGCTGTGCCTTCCAGCTTTTCAAGCTACAAAATGCATGAGGATAGTTTGCCCTGAACCAAGTCTCATGGCAAGGGTTGATGGACGCCTCTCGACTCCCAAAAGATGTGGCATCTTTCTTACTAAGCATCTTTCACCAACAGGTATCGAAGCCATCGGTCCTGTGGAGCACCCCGAAGTTTCAAGTGATACCTTGGTTTCCTGTGTTAAGCATGACTAGCAAGTAGGTCGGTTGATATCTCTCCATAACAAAAAGGCCTCAATAACATCATTACACCAGGGATATACACAACAGACCTACTTACAGCAGCAAAAAAAATTCTATAATTTCTAAAATTTCTAGTTCTGAGAATATGCTGATCAATGTCTGTTATAGCAGATCACATACGTGAGGAAGTGGAGGGAGATGGAGAGCTGTCCAAGAGAGGGATTTGTGGTATAAGAGATAAGTGCTATGTGTATATTAGACCCAAGTAGACTGCAGATCGTGATGGTATTCACCATGGAGGGCCAGAGGTTGAATTTAAATGGCTGCAAAGCAGACTGTGATCCGTTGTAGTCTGCTCTGAGCCTCTTTTGAGTAGGGCAGTATATAAATCATCTAAATAACTTTCTCACTGTCAGACTCATAAGTCAGGGGAATGAGTTGCCTAGGGAAGCTGTGGACTCTCTTTCACTGGGGGCTCAAGAAAGGGTTAGACAGGCATCTGCCTCAGATGAGTTAGGAACAGCAAATCCTGCATTTGTGCAGGATGCTGGATGACTGCAGGGATGGCCCAACTGTGGCAGCCTCTGTGAGTGGCACGTAGCTCAGGGATGAGACAGGCAGCTGTGGCAGGAAGCACAGGGCAGGGAGCAGAAAGCAGAGTAGTGCATCAGTCAGGGGAAGGGAATCAGAGGGGCACTCAGGGAGAGGAAGGGTTGCCTCCCACCACTCTACAGGATCTGCGATTCTATACCTGCAATGGGTATATACGCCTGCCACAAAGCGCCTGAAAGTTAAATAAGTTGATCAGGACTCATAGTAAAGAAGATGTCTTTTATTAGACCAACAAGCTTTTTTGGAAAAAAAAAAATCATTAATTGCAAGCTTTCTGGCACCAATACCCTTCATCAGGCATTGGAGAAAAGATTGTACAAGTTCTCCTAGGTAAAAATGAAAGTTCATATAAGTCAAATAGACACAACAAAAGGTAAAGATGACAGATGCAAAGAGGTCAAGTGATTTCCTGGAGGGCCAAAGTCCCCAAAGGAGGTCTTCTCCCCCCATTCAGTGCTGCCTAAAATACCACCCTTGTTCATTAAGCATCAAAATGCCCCATCCTCTGATGCTGTTGCCTCTGTAAGGAGACTAGCCAAGCCCTTCATAACCATAGCACACAGATGCTTGCAGAAACCCTGCAGAGTGAAGCAGGTAATGCTATCTATCTGCATCCTACACAAGAGAACTGGATCGAGGAGGCAGTAGGACTTGGTGGTGGGATTCATTTCACAGATCTGGTCCACAGCTCACGACTATAATGTCGATAGGGAAGCTGGTTCCTGGGAGAACACAGTAGCTTTCCAAAGGTCAAACGGTGGGTGGCAGAGACTGGACTAAGAACCAAAACGCTCCCCTGCTTTCACCTGCCCATTCCCAATGGGGGGGAAATGGATGGGACGGCGTGTCTAAGACAATGGGTTGCAATGAACTGATGCCGCAGGGAAGTGAAGCGGTAAAAGAGGGGGAAAGTGCGGGGGGAGGGAGAAGAGATGGAAATCAGATAAGCATCAGATGAAGGGAAAGGACGTCCAACGTGACATACGATGCCAGCCACTGGCCTGAGGCCAAGGCTTAATGAAGACCATCATTACAATGGTGCCAGGGCCCTTGCCGCCGTGACTTTCCATGACCGTGAACTTGGGTGTTCCAGCAACAGCATGTGAAAATATTTAGTCTGCTGCAGAAGGGAATGTTTGGGAAAAGAGATAGGAAGCCCTGCATTCCTCTCACCCCGCAGCCCAATCCTCCCCGCATTCCCTGGCCGCCAGCCAACGTTCAACTCACTTATTTTTGGGTTCCTTTCTCATTTCTCCGTCTTTCCTTTCTAACCAAAACAGAATGACCAATGCACGTTATCCTGATCTCGGCACGCCGGTTAAAAATAGCAGGCAGAGGAACAGGACGTGGCTGAAGGGGAGGCAGGGAAATTTTGGATGGGTTGTGAGTCCTCCGTGCCTGATTCTGCACCGTCTTAGGGAGCCAGGAATCCTCTTTTTCAGTCTGCGGTGTCTGCTGGGTTTGCCAGGTTTTCAGGGTCACAACTGTATTGTTTAGTGCGGTGAAGAGCCCAGCCTAATAAAGCCCCTGTCTTGACCTTGGCACTGAGGAATGGTTGCAATGCACATAATTAGTAACACCTGTGTGAAAAGCAAGCAAAACATCACCGCGCTGATCTGGAGGCATGGTGCAATCGCTACACTCCCTGCCGAGGGCTGGGATGATGATACGACGTGCAAGGTGATGATGAAGATCTCTGATGAAGAAGATAGTCTCCTTAGGGGCAGGGGAATCCATGCCCATCCACTCCAGGGATCACTTTCCAGTTCCTCCAGAGCTTTCCTCTGGGACGCTAGAATAAAACACTGGGCCTCTCGGGTGGAGGAGGGGTGGCAAGTGATATGCCCTTTGCTTGCAAAGAAGTTGTGAGATAAATTCCTTATTACTGCAGGACTGGAAGGATATCAGTGGTGTCTAGGGGGAAATCCTGGCTCTGTGGACATCAAGGGGCAGCGGGGGGGTTATCATTGATTTCACTAGGAATGGGGATTGAACCCCTACATTAGTGGTGTGGTGAGGCTTAATTCATTAAATAGACACTCCTCTGCAGAAGCTCCATTGCCCCCTCGACAGATAGCCCTTCTTATTCTCTTTTTTTAGCCATTCATCATATCTTGGAAGTAGTGCACAGTTTCTTTAAGCTGGGAAGGACTAGACTCCGCATTTCCTGGAAACTTCCACTTTTTCAATCTCCCCCCACCCCTTTCTGCCCTGGAATTTAAACAAAAGTACAAGAAAAAATCAAAATTTCTCAGTACACAACATTTTCATCGGGGAGGGGGATCCTTTTTGGTTGATTGAAAGACTTTGGTTCCATTTCAGCTTATTATTGTTGTTGTTGTTGTTGTTGTTGTTTAATTTATATAATAAAAGCATTGCTAAAAATGGATCCAGCCATTTAGAAACATTCCTCTCTGAAAAGGTGGCAATGGCAGGTTTCAGCCTGATTGAAATACTCTGCTTCGATATTTGCCATTAATTGAGGGGTGTTCATGGAGTGTTTAGCTGTTGTCAAAATGATGTTTTCCAACAGAAAAACACACTGGTTTAAAATATCCAGCCAGCTCCATTTGAACTCTACCTAGCAACAGTTCATCTCCAAAAGCCAATTCATTTTACAGCTCCTTGTAGCAGACCTAATTTGCAACTCCAACCCACAGAGGTTTTTCATTCCCAGCAGTCAAGGATTTCATCAGGGTCTGATCATTTAGGGACACTGATATCTATCTATCTATCTATCTATCTATATATAGATAGATATATAGATATCTATATATAGATAGATATATAGATACAGTTATTTTTTGAGGGGGGAGTCTCATCCCTTCCTGAAAACAGAGTCTTTCTAAGGATTCTCAGGTTGGTCTTCCCAAATCTCTAATCATCACTGAAAATATTGACTTACGTTTGTGGCCTCACTCCATTGAGGTGCATTCATAGTCGGTGTCCTGCTAAATCTTGCAGAAACCAGGATGCTACTGGTTAAAGGCAAGGTGCTAAAGGGCCAAACCCCAAATCCTCTGCAAGTCAAACTCTGGTTTCATTCAGTGGCAATGAGACTTGAATATAAACATAAACAGCCCAATTCTCTTTACCCTTGTGCAAATCAGGAATCACTCCATTGCAGTGACTGGAAGCAGCCTATGGCAATTAAAAATTAGGCTTATTTACTACCTGTTTGCCTTCCAAGGAACTAGACAGATGATGGCTTTTATGGTGCCCTCTTCTTCTACTGCTAATGGCCTGGAGATCTAGTAGATCCCAGCTGCAGAGTTTGGTAGAGAGGACTCCAGTCACATTTATGCTTAAATAGAATAAAAATGGAAGGAGGGCAGGAGTACAGGGATGGCTGAAGCATTCTTCATCTTCCCCACAACCTCCTATTCCAGCAACTGGCAACCATTTGCTCCAGCCCATGGGCACAGGCAGATTAACGCATGGGCCCCGGGGCCTCTGCTAATTAGGGGGCTGCAGATGCCTGGGTTCCCTCGGGTAACAGTGGGTTTCCCCTTGCAGACAGACAACATCCTGCCTGCTTGGGGATGCAAAGGGTGCTACGTGCATGTATATGGCCAGGAAAACAGCCAGGCAGCATGGAGAGCAGCTCCCTGCAAGTAAGTCTGTGGAGGGAAGGGGTATGGGGGGTGGTGATGGAGGCCCCCACAATGACAGAGAGAATGGGGCAAGGGCTGGGTCTGGGAGATCCAGGTCCAGGACAGGGAAAAGGACAGAGTAAGATGGGGCACAGAGGGGTGGAGGGTGGGGGTGGCTTCCCACCACTGTGTACACCCCATGGGGGAGGCATGGTGGGGCATATGGCCCTCCCATATTTGTACACAGGATGGATGTGGGCTGCCTGCTGTGAGCTTGGGGCTCTTGGCTCTTGTGCCTTTCCCTCAGGAGCCCTACACAGGCTGTGCACCCCCTGCCCTCCTGGCTGCAGTAGAGGTGGTGAGTTGTAACCCACTGCTGCTGGGCAGGCAGGGGGTGCTCAGCCCCCGAGGCAAAAGCAACTAAGAGGAGAGCCCTGAGCCTGCATCTTTCCTCACCCCCCTTGGGCTGTGACAGGCAGGGAGCAAGGAGGAAAGGTGGGCATGTGCCATCCCCACCCAGCCTGGCCGGGTGCATTCTGCCTCCTCTGCAGGGCATGGAGGCTCACCTCACCCTTGGCAGTGGCAGCACCAGGAGGGAAATGGGCCCCTCCTCCCACTGAAGCTCTGGCCCCCAATAAATCTTAATCCACCACTCCCCATTGGGTCCTGGAGCCCACCCATTGCCTCAGACCCAAACTGGGTCACTCCAACCCACAACCTGAAAAGATTGTTGGATGCTGTCATATTCCAACAAGCCCACGGGCCTTCAAAGGCTAATTTAGCACTGCTATGCTCAGCATTAATTATGGGTGGGTTTCCAGGGACAGCCATTCAGAATAGGGAAGTGGCGAGGGACTCACAGGATAAACATGTCTCTCTTGGGATCCACTGGTTCTGGTCCCGAACTCCTGGTTCTTTTACAACGGGGAGCACACCCTATGCCTCGGACACAACATGGAGAAGGAGCATGGTTGAAGCTCCATCATGGGTCTAAATCAGGACCTTCAGAGCCTTAACCGAAGACCTCGTAAACTCTGGGAAGGCTGATATCAGGGGGCTCTCATGACTGCCCATACCTGAAAGGACCAGACGTACCAAGACACCCACATGGAAGCTGACATTTCAAGACTAGTGTTGCCTACAGACTCCAAGCAGGAGCATATGCAAAAATGTACTGCAAAGAAGAGATAGGCCAGCAAAGGGAAGCGATAGGTTGGTACCTGAGCATGTCACTGGATCCCAGTGCTTTGCAAACCCAACCCCCCAGTGGGGTAGCGACAACATGGGTGCAATCTAGGGAAGCCTTTGGAAGGGAAAACTGGTTGCAGACAACCCCTGAATTGGAGAAGAATATTTTACCTCCCCTCTCATCCTAAGTGCATCTGGCCTGGCCAAAACCCAGAAGCAGGAAAACTCATTCTGAAGCATTCACTCTGTCCTGGAGCAGAAGCCTGTGAACTGTCTGAGTCTCCCTAGGATGTGAGTAGCATCTGTTCTTTGTGTTGGCCCTCAGCAGTGGGCCGAATTTCAACTGGGCTCATTTGCACACCAAAGAGATGGGGCGATATGTGACCCTGAACCTTGGGTGACGATGTGAGCTGAACTTCTGAACCGCTCGAGAAGCATCCAGCATCAATAAGCAGAAGCAAATTTATAAGGCTGGGAAAAAACAATGCAGGGCCCAGCTCAGTGCTGCCCATGTCTTTGCACTTCAGCTTGAGCTATCTGAAGTATGAGTCTTGCTACACCCTGCAGGAAACAACGAAGCCTGAGAGCTGTAAAGTTAAGACCAAGGCTGATTCGAGTTAATGGGATCCATTTGTTGTAGGAAAGGGGCACTGACTTATTTTGCCTTTTAATACAAGAATTAGGTAACTGAACTTGTCAGGCATGTCTGCAATGTAATCCGGCTAACCCCAGCATTCCAGCCAAGCTGCATTTTAATAGCAAAAATATGCATAATAAGTTGTATCGAAGCAAAGGAAACCTTGTTTTAATAATGCTTTAAAGAGGAAACAGAGAGCAACTGCAGGGTAGGATCCTTCAGGATTTGGGAGACCTGTTCCTGGCTCAGCGGAGGGCGGGGGTGAATTGCATCACCTTCCTGTGCCTCGGTTTCTCCACTTGTGTAAAAGAAGTAATGCCTTGACTCCTTCTAAGGTGCTTTAAACTCAGCAGCTGCAAAGTCCTACACTGAGGGTGCATCTACGTGGACATTACAGTGCAGCAGCAACAAGCTACTGCGCAGTAGCTCGTTGCTACTGCATCATAGTGTTGGCAGGCACGAACCATGACGGCAGTGATACTGTGCAGTAGTAACGAGCTACTGAGCAGTAGCTTCAAATGTCCCCAGGTCCCCTTTTTAATAGAATTTCGACTTCTTGATGTGCGGCTGACTACTGGAGTAGGCCAATAAAATAACGCTGCTCTGAATCTGAAGATACCTTGGAAAAGTAAGAGTGATGTAGTTGTGATGGTCCAGAAATGATGCGAGATGCCAGGATTTTGTAGGGGGATATATTTTACTGGACCTGATGCAGAAAATATTTTATTAAAAAGCTTGCCTAACTCTATCCCAACTGCACCGTTGGTCTGATAAAAGGTAGCACCCTAAGAAACCCTTGCTGCCCACTCACAAGATACTCTGGAGATCCCAGTCAAACATAACATCCCTGCTTCTGCCCCCGTAAGAATCATTGTCTCCATTTGGAGAAACTGAGGCACAGGGGCATTAAATGACTTGCTAAAGGCTGCACAGAAATCCTGTAACAGAGCCAAAAAATGATCTGACGACTCCTTAGCTTGTGCCTTAGTCTCAGAGCCATCCCTTTCCCTCTTCTTGATTTCACTGTTAAGCACATTGGAAATGATGACATTGCAAAGAGTGACTTTGGACTACACTGCATAATTGGATGGATGCTTTTTTTTGTTTCCCATGATGAAGTGCCTCTGCAATAGCCACTAGCTATAATGAATGCAAATAACTTATTTCAGGGAGCCGGTTTGAAACGAAAACTTCATAAGTTTACAAGAAGGAAGCAAATATAACACCTTGAGACCTGGAAGCTGAAACCCTTGCTCCTGCCGTTTGTTTTGAGCCAAATTTGTATATGTGTAAAAGAACCTCAACTTAAGAGAAATTCCTGGCCCAGGAGACCCCTCCATCACCAATCCTCCTGTGAAATATTAAACATCATAACAAGAAAGAATCATAATTCAACATCCTGCTTGCCATCAGACAGCTTTAAGGTAAATAGACTGGTCCAACTTTTATCGAAGCCTAATTTGCATAAAATGAAAAATGAACTTTTCCAGCAATGAGATCTTACTCGGCTCTCCTGTGAAATATGAATTTTCATTTCAACCTGGGAGAAATTTGACAATCGTTGCATTCTCTTTTGCCTGAGGAAGGGCGTGTGTGCCCAAAAGCTTGCGAATAAAGAGACTTTTTTTTTTGCAACTGTCTAGTTAGTCTAATCAAAGATATCGCCTCTTGCACACTGACTGCTTATAATAACATATTTAGCATTTGTTGCATCATTGAGAGCCCATTGGTCCTGCTAATAGATGAAGCAATTCACACATTATAACTTTAACTTATACAACAAGCTATTGCATTTCGAAACATCCCCACATACACTAAGGGAAGAACAAATCATTTAGCTTTACTGCAAAAAATAAATGAAAGTGTGTCGATTCTGTATTTTTTCCTCCTCACTCTCAGTCATGGCTAAAATAATTATGTTACAGCCATTGTTTAATGTTACAGCTGTTCACTGTAAGGATATGGGCAGGGGCAGATCCAGGGGTGTTCAGTATCACAGTTGCACCCCACTTTGATTCTTGCTCAACTTTAACTTTAAAACCAACTGACTGGCAGCAGCAGCAGCATTTCTATTCACGCAGCCGTGCAGAACTCACTTGACTTCATGGCTCATTATTATCTACTTGATTCCTGCTAATTTCTCTGCACTCCACAAGTGGTAGCAACCCTCTCTCCATTGTAATGGACTTGATGTTCCACTATGCAAGCTATCCTTTCTTCTGTAATGCTGCTGTCAGTCAGCCATTCCTAGCAATGTCTCTCTCCTATTTCACATTCCTGTAGACTGTTGTTAGCTCTAGTTAAAAAAATTAACTCAAATGTGGTAATATTAACTCAGGTGTAGACATGACTGACAGTGAAGTGTTGGAGACACTGTCAAAACATTCAAGCAAGCTAGATTTTGTTTTAAGAATCTGAACACGAGATGTACAACAACTATAGCACTAATGAAACAATAGCTTTTCACTATTCTTGCCTTGTTTGTGGTTTTGTTTTTAATTTTATATATAATCTAGCAAACTATTGCAATACAGTTAATAAATTCATATATATATGCATACATACATATATATGGATATATACATAGAGATATACATCGATATACATATATACACATACATATATACATACATATACACACATGTATACACACACACACATTTGTGTGTGTGTGTGTGTGTGCATTCGCATGTGTGTGTTTTGCTTTGATCTTAAACTGAATAATCTAGTACTAGCCCCTAGCATATGAGTTAAGCTTTAGTTTCTTTGTAACTGGAGAAAAATGTGTTGTGTTATACATCATAACACATGGCAACCCTTTTCCAAAATTATAGATCCTCCCATGGATCTGGGCATATGTAATACAGCATCTCGTTACAACAATTCCATAAGGAGATAATTATATTAATGCCTTTGAAAACAAATTTACATTCCTTGTGTATCTTAAATTGTCCAGTGAAGTCATATTTTCAGATAAAAACAACAGTGCCTGTTCAGATGAGGAAGGATGACCTTATAGTGGAGCTACATATTAAAGAGAAAAAGCTGACTTCAGGTTGAAGTGCCCATTTGGGTCACAATTTTGATAGGCAGATTTGAGGAAATCTTGAAAATTTACAGTCACCTGACAAAGCCTTCAGTTTCTGGCTCTAAGGGTATGTCTACCCTATTAGTTATGGACAATCCACAGTTTCACCTTCAACCACATACATTGCCATTCACCCTCGAGTTTTCCTTGCTGCAGCCACTTGAAAACACAGAAGAGGCAAGTAGGTAGTAGACTGATTCCCAGATGGGAAAGGTTCCTGTTCAATGGACAGAGCCCTTCTATAATACATCCTGCCATTACTTGTCATTCACTCCGTGTTAGAGTCTTAATACAGGCAGTAGAGGCAACTATAAGACTCCCTCAATTAGGAAGGCCACTGGATACATAACAGTTCAGTACAAGGACAACAAATGAAAAAAGCAAGGATGGGAGTCATAGGCTAATAGCAGGTGCCCCAAGGAGGACACTAAGCAGAGAACAATGGCCAATGCCCACAGACCCTGGCAGGAGCCCAAGGACCTTGTGGACACTGATCAATGAATTTCTGTCTGGAGATGAACAGAGGGTGACAAGAAAACAGCTCAATAGTTGCCTGGGTTCCCCCTAACCAAAGCGTCTTTTCTGGTTTGGTGGATGGCAGGTATGGCCAGAGTCAGGAGGAGATTGAACAGGAGGTCCCAGCACTTCATGAGGCCATGGATAGAGAGTGCATAAAGGAAAAGGTGCAGGGAGAAGAACAGCCAAAACCTCAGCAAGAGATTCTTGAGGAGGCAACGCGGGAGCTGCAGCCTGGCACACTCAAGGTAGGTGTTCACCAAGGTCTCCCATTGCTGGGAGAAGGGACAGGGGTCGGGGTGTCTGTGAAGTGCACCAGACCCAGACCTGTGGAAATAACTGTGTGCAGGAGCCACTAACTTTGGTCCCTGGTGGCGCATGGGATCAGGGCAGAATACGGGATGGTCCATTGGGGAGCAGTAGAGGCAGGAAGTGGGGTGCAGGACTAGAAATCAGGAACAGGAAGGAAGAATGAGAACCTAAATATGGAGTCCACAAAGCTAGCATGCTGGGGGTGGGGGAGGCCTATCAGGATGTGCCAAGGAGAAGGTGTTAAATCTCACCCCTCAAAGCCACTGCTCACCTGCTGCATAATTTTGGAGGTGCCTAACTCCAACCTGAAGGAAAGAGGCCCCTCCTTCCAACTGGGTTTTGCAAAACAACCCACTAGTTCAAGCATGAGCCTGGGATGTGGAAAATCTAGATGCAAACCCCTCCTCTTATGTCAGTGGAGCAAGGATTTGATTCTCTCAGCATGTACAGACATTCAGTGTCCTGGGACAAACTCTCCTGGGAGAGATTTAACTCCAATTGTTCCCAGGTTATTTTCCTCCTGGAGCAGCCATTTTTACTTTGGGAGAAGAAGCCTGAAAATTGTGCACTTATCATTTCTCCTGGGAGAGCAGCGACTCTCCCAGGAGAAACTGGATGTCTGTACACGGCCTCTATCTGCAAAAGGAAAAACGGTAGGAAACAAATCAGATTTCACCCCCACAATTCCTATGTTGCTGTGATGATATAAGGTCTTGTCATTACTGGTAGTAACATGGGCACAATTTGAATTATTTTTTTCCTGCCTAAAACTTTGTCAGATTGTTCAGTTCCATAAACTACAGGCCAGAGCTCAGCTGCCATCAATTATGATTCTTCGATTTATATGAGTGGAACTATGCTAACTTACGCACAGATGAAGATTTGGTTCCACCGATGCCAATGGACTTGTGCTAAATTTACAATCAGGTGCAGATCTGGCCGCAAAGCTGAAAGTTTATGGAGATTCGGCTTGAGCAAAGAAAGCAGGATGTGGGTCTCTGGAGTTTTTCCATCCTCTGCAGGGCAACATTTTGACACATCTCAAATCCCAGAGCTGTTGCTAAAGGCTGGGAGACTTGTGAGGAATGCAACCTGTTCACCGTGGTGTGTGCTTCCTAGATGCTAATGCTTCGTTGATCTGTCTGTGTGGTGGCCAGCCTGGATTCCCTCCAGCCGCTGCTTTCTTACCTACTGCATCCTTGGCCAGGCTACAAAGAAGAAAGCCTGTCATCTAAGGACTAAGCCTCTCCAAACATGTGTGTTCCACCCATATTTTGTCTTTGAGAGCTTCCTTTTAAGAAGCTGTTCATTTTAATATGGGGGCAAAACAAGGATGACCTGGCATGGTTATTTTTCTTGGGCAAATGTTTGCAAAATATAGCATAGCACTTGTGGCTTTACACAGCTGGAAGTCATATCTTTGCTTCTGTAGCTCTTTAGAGTGTTTTTAATAAGAGACTGGCTTTTAAACATTTAGCTGTCCCCCCCTCTGCTTCCTTCAAGGGTGTGTGCATGTGAGGGGGGAGGCATCTTCTGTGCTTGCCACATGCCAACTATAGATTGTTTATCCATTTTGCACCTCAAAAGCCCCTTTCCTTTGGGGCTGGGTGGAGGAGAAATGACTCCATTCAGAACCCTCCAGCTCGTGATTATTATGCATATATTACAGTAGCAGCGAGAGACCTCCAACCAAGCTCACAGCCCTTTTGGGCTAGGCAGAATACATACACAACATGGGGGGAAAAAAAGAAAAGGAAAAAAAAACAGTCTCTCTCTTTTTCAAAGTGCTTACAATCCAGCCAGAAGGACAGAGAATCGTTTTTCCTAAGGTCACGCAGAGATCAGGAACAGAGCCAGGAATAGCACTTACAACTCCCAGCTTTTTAAGCAAACACCTTACCTCTAGGTCTAGGCTATCTTTCCCAGCTACTTATACATCTCAAGGGGAATGAGTAGCCCTTGAAAGAGTTCATGATATGATTCACAGGGGCACCGCTATAGGGCTACTGCCACACGTATCCAGACCTACAGCATTTCAGCCTTATGAGCCTCAGTGCAAGCCAGAAGTCAGGAGCTCACAAGCCTTCAGTAGTACTTTGTTAATTCTCCAGATTCTCTCAAATCTGCCTGTAGAAAATGTGACCTGAACCGGCACCTCAACTTCATGTCAACTTTGCTGGAGTTCTCTCCAATACATAGTTCCTTCTCCTATTAAAGCTCACCCAGACTGGTCTCAGTATCTGGCATATTTGGCTCAGAGACCACTAAGGACCACCTTGATGGGAAGAGGAATTGCTAACTCACTGAGAGAACCAAGTACTAAATCAATGAGCAGTAACTTGTGCTATTGCACAGTAGTGCCGGTGCACAGATTTTTTCAGCTGTTAAGTGTGCAGTAGCCTAATACTACTGCACAGTAGCATAATAGGATGGGTTTTGCCCAGCATGCTACTGTGCAGTGTTATTAGATTACTGCACAGTTAGCCTCTCATGTAGACACACCCAGTGGACATGTCTACTTGTGCATTTACTGTGCAGTAATTTACCACTCAATAAATTACTGCGCCGTAAGTAACTTTTAGACTGGTGTCTACACGTGTAGGAATTACTGCACAGTAACGCTGTGTGAGCTCCGACTTAGAAATAAAGTTACTGTCAAGTCAGAGCATGCACACAGCGTTACTGCGCAGTAACTATGTTGGTGTAAATTTGCTGCCTGCATTATGCAGGCAGCAAATTTCTGCCCAACTTAGCATAAATCACAACAGTTACTGCGCAGTATGGGCGTGCACCTGTAGACACGTACCCGTACTATGCAGTAACATTCAGTAACCTAAGTTACTGTGCAGTAACTGTGCACAGGTAGGCATGCCCAGTATGTAGCAGTTGTCCCTCTGAGTCTGCATTGGAACCAGTGCAACAAAAATCATGCTGGTATGGGAACACTGGGTTATTGCAAGGACTATCTCTTCCTAGAGTAAAACTGAAGTTTGAATTGCTTGTGTTCATTACTGAAATCATTTCACTTCTTATAAGAGTTAGGGACATGAACTAAACCAATTCACACCTAGGTATTTATATCTTATGTCCTTCAGTCCTCCTTAAACCTTCGGTTGGATGCTGTCACCTTCACTTCCTGTCCAGAAAAACTGCTGCTGCTCACCTGTTTTGGCTGCATCATCAAAAAGATATCTGAGAATGCTGAATTCTTGGGAGTAAGGTGTGTGTGTGTGTGTGTGTGTGTGTGTGCATCTGTGCGTGTGTGTGTGAGCACAGCACTTAAAATAGCGGGCTGTTTGTCCATGTTTGGTTCTGCTCAAATCTAAGATGAAAAAAATAGTTAAAAAAATATGAAGCAGCTAGAGTTTTACTCCATGGTGGCCAATTGTCACTGATTGGAAAAAAAAAAAAATCTGTGTGTAGCAAAGAATAGTCATTTCAACTTTTAAACCACCTCAAGAGCCTTTGGCATGAAAGATACTAACCATCCAATTCCCGCCCCCCCCCCCCCGCCCTTTATTTATATTTCAGCATGATTTGGCTACAACCATGGCACCTCAACCGCTCAAGCATTTTTTGAGGTTTCTCCATTTTTTCCGCAGCAGTCCCAAAGGCTCACTCACAGCTGCATTTTGCACTAACTTTACCCTGGAGAATTCTTCCGTGCCAGTCATGAACGGCATGTCACCGGTGATTGAAAACCCTCTTTGATTTTACTTGCATATTGTATGCAAATAACACGGTTTTATCAGACTGGTCTCCTTACAGTGTACAGTTACAACATGGCATAAATCTAATATACATAAACCTCACTCCGTGGAGAGTCTTTGGAGAAAGCGTTCATGCCTCTCGCAATCTCTTGCAAATTAAAAAGGAACTAGATTGATTCCAGGGTGACGTTCCACTTGTTTAACTGGTTAAATGCTGCAATCTTTTGTTGCAGTCTAGCAATAAGTGGTTTTAATGGTTTCAGATAATATCCGTGGATAGGAGGCTGGGCTGAGTGGTGCTGAGGGATCTTGTGCACATTGGGATCCCCAAATCAAAGATGCTGGATCAAACCAACCTCATACTTCAGCTTGAATTGTTTTTTTAAATGCTAATCGCAGTTCCGGCTTGTCCCCAGGGACTGGACCTGGGGCCTGAAGCAGGACAATCTTGGTCTTTTACTACATGGCTTACAGGAGCGTTCTGCCTGCGATTA
The DNA here is from genome assembly GCF_052110815.1 of Crocodylus siamensis. NCBI lineage: Eukaryota > Metazoa > Chordata > Crocodylia > Crocodylidae > Crocodylus > Crocodylus siamensis. The sequence goes on from NC_143399.1 coordinate 203,609,986, forward strand.
AGCTGCTCACTAAATGAGTACTTAAACCCTCAACCAGTGTCTTGTATTATAGACATTTCAATAGATTGCATTATCGGGGTTAAAATCATCACTGTGACCTAATAATAGCTGTCATGCAATTTTGTTCACACTACTGAAAGCTACAAGCAAGTAGATTTGCAATTTTAAATACTCCAGGTATAATTCCAGGTTGCCAGTTGACTTAATCCAGCTCTGACATATGAGGGACTGGATGCGTCCCCTGGTAGAAATCAGCATCACTCCCTCCACTTCCGTGGAGTCAGAATGAGTTATAATGCTGAGGATCTGACCCACGGTGAACCTAGGCAAACCCAAACCTTCTCAGTTTAGCTTTTCCTTACTGGAAAGGAGGTGCCCGCAGAATCTGATTAGCCCGGTTACGTTCACACTTCTCCAAGGAGAGGCTTGACCACCTCATTTGACTTTTCTGCAGTGCTATTGTGGCATCCTGCTGCGCTTTTAAAATTCAATAAGCAAACACAGTGTCCATGTGGCAAGTCACATTCTCCAGGAGACGTGATGCTGGAGCTGGGCAGGAGCCACAGAGCTGTCAGCAGAGGCAGAGTTGTTCAAAGGGCGTGATAAAAATTGGAAGGTCAGCTGATGTGCCAGAACCATGAGCTGGCATTTAAGGCGGCAAATACTTCTCTTTCTGCCTCTCTCCCAGCATATCTTGCTCCACGTCTGCGCGACAGATGGGAAAACACATTCCTCCGTGCATACTGATTCGTTCTGCTCTGTCTCGCTGACATAAATCCGGACTCCTGAAGTTATTGCAGCGGGATATGTCCCTCTCGACCTCCTTGATATCTCCCTCCCCCTCCTACAGCTAGCCATCCCTGGGGAGGGTGGAGTGAACCCTTGGCATTCTGGGATGTTGAAAGCCAACAAGATTTTTGCATCTGGTTTTAGTGAATGTACTTAGACACGGACAACTTGGGGCTGGTCCAGTCATTGAGCGCTGCATGCCATTCCATCCTCCTTAATCATACATCTCCCTTCCCTGCAATGGCAACTTGTGGTTTAGTTTTTGTAGCATTTTTTCCCAGCTCTTATGGTGGGGTTATTATGTTCCTGGGGGGGAAGGGATTGGGATTGGTGCCTTCACTGCATTCAGGTCTCAGAGCTACATCCAGGAAGAGAGAAAGACAGTGGCCCAGTGTCTTGCATTTAAGGGCTTCAGGAATTCAAGTTTTGTACCCCTGGGCAGGACATCAATGCAACAAGTCTACACGTGGTAGTGTATTTATGGCTGTAGTCAGTGAACTCTAAGAAAAGACTCCTGAGAATGGAAGGAAGCAGGGAGGGGTCCTTCCTGAGCCCGGTTTGTGCCCTGAGGTTTGCGAGCTCACAGTTGATTTCACCCATCCTTCCGCATTGCATTTGCTCTGAAGTACTTTGAGCTGTCCATTGTGGAGTAAACACCATGGCTGGAAGGATGGGTGTAAGGCTTTCCTCCACCCAGATGTAGCACACTCTCACTCGGATCTGTCTAGCGCTCCCGTGCCATGAGGTTGACTCCAGGTTCGCTATCCATCTCATGCGTCCTCTTCTATCTCGCTGATGTAGGGACTGAGAGTCTCTATAGGCTTTGCATGCCCTATGCAGTGCAGCAGAACAAGTGATTTCCAAAGACCTGTCTAGAAGCTATGAGCTGCAACTCAAATTTGGGGGACTATTTTGTAACACCTCCTCTGCTCACTTGCAGGAACTAGAGGAAATTTGGCAAACTCAGCAATTTTAAAAGCAACAGCTATTCTGCAGCATCAAGGTCCAGCGATGGATGGATCTGAAACTCCCACAGCCAGCATTTTGAAGAGATCTTCATTGCTAATTGGACGTTTGTCAGGGCTTTGAATCGGGCTCATGACACGTGAGGAGAGACTGAGGAAACTGGGCTTATTTAGTCTGGAGAAGAGATGACTGAGGGGGATTAAATAGCAGCCTTCATCTCCCTGCAGGAGGGCTGCAAAGAGGATGGGGCTGGGCTGGTCTCAGTGGGGGCAAATGACAGGACAAGGAGCAGTGGGCTCAAGTTGCAGCAAGGGAAGTTGAGGTTGGGTATTAGGAAAACCTTCTCACTAGGAGGGTAGTAAAACAGTGGAAGAGGTTACCCAGAGAAGTGGTGGAGTCTCCATCCTTGGAGGTTTTTAAGACCCAGCTAGACAAAGCAATGGCTGGGATGACCTAGTCGGGGCTGGCCCTGGTTTGAGCAGGGGGTTGGACTAGATGTGACCTCCTGAGCTCCCGTCCAGCCCTCATTTTCTATGAATCAGAGACAGTCCGTTGGCAGTCGTGTCAGTGCTGACTGGCCAGTGGCATTGGAATGACTACCCTTTGATGGCAAAGTTTCTTGGGCCAATTGAACGTTGACGATTTCCTTTAATCCTAGAGCTCAGCCTTTGGCAGAGAACACGTTGTGGAATACATTCTTGGCACAGTCTTTCCCTTTGCCAATTGCTGTAGCCTTGTCAGCCCAAGTTCCTCCCATAGGAATACTACATAAAGCCATGTTGATGATTGCAATTAAATGTGACTTTGGTCATGAATGTTATTTCTACAACAGATATCTCTCTCGGTGTCTTTGGCTCAACTAATTCAAAAAAATGACTCAGAATTTGGAACATCTTGAAGGACACACATAAAAGCAAAGGTTGAGTTAAAAGCGCTCTCTCCAGAAACATGGGGATACAGCAAATAAACTCATATTTGCATGAAAGCCAAGTGACTTCACCTATCACCATGTTTGGGGTATCCAGCTCAGGATGCCTTCGAGGTGGGTTTTTAAGAAATACTTTCTTAAATACCAGGCCCCTCTATGGCATCTCTAGTAGAAATCCAACACAGGCAATGTCCAAAATCAGTAGTCACTTCTGAAAGTTGTGGCCCAAGGGAAAGAAGGGGGTAGATCTGCCTGTTTTTTCCATCCATGCTGGGCAAAGAGGAAGTAGGTTATGTCTTCATGAAAGCAGGCATAGTAAACTCAGGTTTCTTTCCCCTGCCTCATACATAAAGAAAGGTTTTTTGTATAACTCAACCATTCTGGGTAGGCTATGGAAGCAGAAACTTGAAGACAGAGAATCCCTATCACCTCCAATTTAGTCTATTCCTTGGCAAGTATAAGCATCTCCACAGAGATACACAGGGTCTTCATAAAGTCCTTGTGCACTCTTAAATGTTAATAACTTAGGTTGTAGGTATAATAGAAAGAATCTGTAAATGGCATTTAAAACCAAATGTATTAAAGTTTTAGGACAATGAGGATACACAACGCTAGACTTCATAAGCAATAATGAATTTATTCTTAAATAAGATGGAGCTCCATGCCACTGCTCTGAATGTACAACAGTTCCTAAATGACATTTTCCCAGAGAAGTGAATAGGCAGAGGTGGACCAGTTATCCACTTCATTCATCTGACCTGTTGCCATTGGACTTCTTTTTATGGAGACGTATTAAAAGTGTAGTTTACTTGTGAAAACCATGTCCTTTGGTGGAACTTAGGGCTAGGATCACCAATGCAATTAGTGCAGTAACTCAAGAAGAACTGGGGAATATTTTCAAGGAGTTGGAAGATCGGATTGAGCACTGTATCATGATGGATGGTAGTCATGTTGAAGTCTAGCTTTGTGTACTGTAGTTGTTGTCCTAAAAAATTAATAAATTTGCTTTTAAGTGTCATTTACAGATTGTTTCTATCATACTTACAACCTAAGTTATTAAAGTTTAAAAGTGACTTTATGAAGACCCTGTCTAGTACATTTTGCATTTCTTTGCCCTGTCTCAATTTATGCGTCTCAAGTTGACAGCGTTGCAGCTTTTTCCCTTAAGGGTGCTGGTCATACTCTGGCTGTACTCTGATCGCTCTCTCTTGCAGCATCCCTTCTCTGCTACTATATGATAGGCCTTTTGAGATGCCATTCTTGAACAAGGACCAAAGCCAAACAAGTAGAGGTATAATTCCCCCTTGATGATTTGGGCCACTAAGGGCCTATCACTGATCACTTGAGACAACTACAAAACAAAATTGGGACAGGAACGAAGGTCAAAGCTTCAGAATGAGTGCACCAAAGGGGGGCACTGAGTAAGGTACACTTGAGAGTACCCACTGGTCCTCAAACAAGTCCAAAGAGCCAATGGACATTGCCTAGTGAAATGGTTTGGAAACATAAATGGATCAGGGACAGGTAAATGTACTTGCAGTCCCCGGGGTTCCTTCCCACCAGAGGTCCTGCTTCCGGGTCAGGTATATTGCCAACTTGGCTAGAGCTAGGAGGAAGTTGACTGGGAACTCCCTGGACTTGGTGGGGTCGTAGATAAGGAGTGCATAAGCAAAAGGATGCAGGGAGTTGTGCATCCTGAACCACATCAGGAGATTCTGGAGGTGGTGGTGAAGGGGTTGCAGCCTGGTGCACTCCATGTAGGTGTGTGCCTGGGTCTCCCTCTGCTCACAGAAGAGGCAAGTGTTGCAGGAGTCCAGAAACCGTGACAGATACATGCCCATGGTGATGCTCCATGGAGGAGCTGCTAGCTGAAGTCCCCAGCGGCAAGCGGGATCAGAATGGAGTCTATGCTTGTCTACTGGGGATACTCACCAAGCATGTCCCGCCACTTGGTATCCAGGCAGGACACAAGAACAAGATGGTGGAGGGTGCAAACCGCAAGCGTGTAGAGCTGGTGGTGGTGGGCTGTCCAGAAGTGGTATCCTGCAACCTGCTAAGATGGTATGGTAGGGAGTACCATGGGGCCTGCTGAGCCAATGTGACATGAGATACTGGGCAAGAGGGACCTATGGTCTGACCCACTAAATGGCAGTCTAATGTAAATACTTATGCTATGCAAAGAACCAGAGCAGACCGTGGTTGCTACCACAGGTAGCTAGTGACCCTTCCTATTGAAGGTAGACTCTATTTTTATGGCTTGTTGCAACAAGACCTGCCAGCAGATGTGCTGCCACTATGGTTTACCCCCTTGGATTGACATCATACTATTCATATTCTGTTTTCTAAAGAATAAGGGCTAAGCAGGTTTGGGCCCTTGAAATGGAAGGGTACAAAGGATATATCCATTAAATAAGAAGTTTGTCCCCTTTGGCACTAGCTCTAGTTTCCTTTAAGCTAGACACATGCTCAACCTATGTGCTGTGACACCCTGGGATGCCTTAAAATCTTTCAAGGATACTGCCGGGTGCCATTCAATGTTAGTGCTGTTACTCATACAAACACAATTCACCAGATAAACCTAGAGATTTCAAATAGGAATTCTTAGTGCTAAAAAAATGATGGTCTTTCTGGTGCTTTGCAACAGAAGAATTGCTCTATTACTTTTCCACAAGTGAAAACTAAGAGCTGGCTTTTTCCGAGACGTGCCTTGACTCTAACAAAAGGTACTTTGAGTCTAAAAAAGGTGGAAAACAACTGCTCTAGACCTTGTCTGCACATAAAAGGATTTACTAGTAGAGCTGTAGAGTAACCTGTGCCAGCAAGACTACGTGAAGATACAGACTGTTCTCAGCCAAATAATTCTTTGGACAAATCCAACCCTCAACAGAAATAAACACCAGTTATGGGAATGCCTTTTTGCTGGTACAACCCCAACCCTATATTAGGGATCTTATACACATAAGGGGGTATGGATTTGGTTCAAACAATACTTCTATTCCATCAAAGCCTCTAGAGAAGAAGTTACACCCTTCAAATAAAGCCCTTTTATCAGTAGGATTTATTGCAGTAGTTCTCTGAAGCCGCAGGGGACAGGACTAGGAGCAATTAGTTTCACAGTTTCTAGGGTCAGACGGGACCTGAACTGATCACCAAGTTTGACCCCCTGACCTCAAACTGCAGCAGAGAAAATTTGGGCTGGACATTAGGAAGAACTTTCTCACTAGGAGGGTGGTCAAGCATTTCAACAGGCTGCCTAGACAAGTTGTGGACTCTCCATCCCTGGAAATTTTCAAGTGCAGATTGGTCAGACACTGGATGATGGCTTAGTCAGGGCTGTTCCTGCCTTGAGCATGGGGCTGGTCTAGATGACCCATGAGGTCGCTTCCAGTCCTACTTGCCTCTAATCCCATTACCAAACTGTGATCCACAGACCACAGGGGCAGGTCAGAAGATACAAATGCCACACCTCACTTCTACTTAAAATGTTGGTGTTGGGCATATATACAGTGAGATCCAGGAGAAATGTTGAGGATTGACAGTGGCCCATTGGTTTAGAAAGTTTGGGGATCATTGATTTATTCAAGTCAGGGATAAACTGCTTCTTCATTAGGACGGTTGGCCTGTTTCATAAAACCCAGGCCCTGCTCCCAGGGTTACATCTATGAGAACCTCTTAGGGCATTTTTTTAATTGATGAATATAACATGAAATGCATAAGAGGTCCTACTACCAGGGATCAGAATTGCCCATTGCTGTGACCATCAGGCTAGAGACATGCTACCTTTTGCTTGTTGCTTTTCTATGGGGTTGCCCAATAGCTTCCAAAACAGGAGGGGTGGAGGCTTCCCTCATTCAGCCTATTCTGTAAGTTAATGATTAGGGTACTCTCTTGGAAGGGGAGAGATGCACATTACAACCCCATAGGGTGAGGAGAGGCTAGAAGCCAGATCCCCTACTCCCTGGCCAAGAGCTCTGACCTTGAAGCTCTTGGGCAAAAGGTGGGTGGTGGCAGATTTCCTTCTGCCTCTTCAGAGTTGAATGCAATGCTGCTGACAGGAACTCAGTGGGATCCAAGCACACATAACACATGTGACTTTCTAGGGATGTAGGGAAAGGTAAGATGCCTCATAAGGACCACTGTGAATTGCAACAGAGCTGGGAACCTTTGCAAGCCACCTGGATCACTATAACCCTACTCAAAGGCCATATTATAGACCCCTAGAGAGCTCTGCAGTTGAAACAGAAGAGGCTTCTGATTCCTGAATTATGATTTTCAGTCCTGAACGTGTTTTGTGGCAGCTGGTTAGGGTCCGTTGAATGCCACTTTGCAATTGTAATTCCATTCAAGTCCAATGTTGACACCTCCAGAGCCCATTTGAATTCAGTTCCCAAACCTCATCTGAAAGGAAGGACCATAGTTTCTCAGCAAGGCACAAAGGGAGAAAAAAATGGCCTCATAACATCAGCATTCAGAACATCTAAAAACTGCCAAAGGTCTAGAGCCACGTATAAATGGTCAACCTCAAAAGAAAGCATCAGGCAGAACCTGAATACAGCAGAACTGGTATGACCTTTGCTAGGTTTTTTGCACTCCCAAGCATCACCTCCCCTATCTATTAATCTTCCATGTCTCAGGCATCTCATCTTCCTCCCCAACAAAAAGAGACTCACACTACTGCAGTCTAGGGACTGTCAAAATGGATCAGACTGAGCAACTCATCTAACCTAGTATCCTGTCTCTGACACTAGCCAGAAGGAAAATGCAAGATACCTTGAAGTTGAAAACTAATGGAATAACCTACTTGAGGAGGAAATATCTTCCTAACTCTCCATAGTCAGAGGTTAATCGACTGAAGTTTTGTGTGTGAGGGAATCAGGGTAGGTAAAGTCAGGTGACATCAGGTTAAGGCTGGGTTTTTTAGCATGAAGAAGTTACTTACTAGGATAGGGGCCTTCCCCGATTCTTCTTGAACGCAGTGTGGAAAAGACTAGCTGATGGTCTTCCATCCATATTGACAGAAGCCTCTAAGCTTCTTCTTCCTTCTCTCACCACTCCACACCTGGTAGGGATAGGAGTCATCGGTGTTGTGTAGGGGGTGCACATGGGTACACGTACATCCATGAGCATGGCGGTGTACCCCCTGTGGCATCTGTGGGTGGTCACCATCCCCCACCCCACCACCACCACTGACACTGCTGCAGCTGCCTGTGGAAGCTCACCTCTGGCTGCCACCATGCTCCCACCACTGACGGCACTGCCACCACCTGCGGGAGCTCGCCATGCCCCCCCACCCCCAGCCTCCAGGGGCATGCATCATTCATGATAGGAGTCATCTTTTAGAGATGCCCCAAACTTAGAAGGCTGAAGAAATTAGGAATTGGGAGATGGCCCCTCAAAGGTTGGTTGAATAAAGATCAAAGGTCTGCAGAGGGTTGCCTACTGCTCCACAGTAAAAGTTGTTTAGTTCTTCTCATTTATGCATGACTATCTTTGTTCAGCCTGATGAACAGTACACCCCCCCCACCCTAGTTTTTAAGTCCCAAGTGTTTTGCACTATTGCTTATATTATGCCAGAGGCCCTCACTAAACTCAGGGGCCTGTTGTGCTCAACTCTGCACATGTCCACAGGAAGTGTGAGTCTCTGCTCCAAAGCTCATAACTTCACTGGAGAAAACAAACAAACTGGCTTGGTTTATGGTGGATGGAAGGTCAGGAAGAGAATTACATCTCCTGCTGCTTTGGTTAGTGTCCTCTCCATTAAAGCACACTGCCTCATTACCTTCTGGACGGTGGCCTGGTCTCCAACCCTCCACCGCTCTTGGAAGATGGTCCCTTTGTCATCTTCAGGCTTGATGTCGTGTGCTGGGTATCACCCTAGCTGCACCTTCAGGCTTGATGTCGTATGCTGGGTATCACCCTAGCTGCACCTTCAGACTTGATGTCGTGTGCTGGGTATCACCCTAGCTGCACCTTCAGACTTGATGTCGTGTGCTGGGTATCACCCTAGCTGCACCTTCAGACTTGATGTCGTGTGCTGGGTATCACCCTAGCTGCACCTTCAGACTTGATGTCGTGTGCTGGGTATCACCCTAGCTGCACCTTCAGACTTGATGTCGTGTGTTGGGTATCATCCTCCCTTGCCCCACTTCTGTGTCCTTGGCTGCCGGAAAGGAAAACAAACCCGGGAACACCACACGCCCAACGTGTGTCAGCTTTTTCTGCAGGTTTGGATGTGATTCATTCCAGCTTAGCTCATGTGCTAAAGAGGAAGGGCAAGACTTATGTAAATCTCAAATCAGATATCCAGAAATGAGCTCGAAATTAATCATAAATGAACTGTACTCCAGGACTTCCAAGTGAACACTCACAGGCAGTGGGAAGTCAAAGTCATCTGTTAGTTTGACATCGTCTTTCCATTTCTTCATGTGAAGAGGCCCTTCCTGTTAGCACTCTGTGTCCTTCCTATCCTACAAGACTATACGGCCTGAGAAGGTCCCTCCCTAGGTCTTCAAAGAGAAGCTACCTGCTCAGGGTTATATTTCACTGCTCCTGCCAGGAAATTTGCTAGAGACACCGGGCTGTGTTTTATGCCTCCCCAAACCTAGCCCAGTTTAGTGGGGAAATTTGAGTACTTTATAGGCAAAGGGAAAAAAGTTCACATTACATAGACATGTTACATATGAGGTAGTTTATGACAGGGCCTGAATCCTTGGGAATGTGACAGCTTAAATATGTAACTGCACCTAGGTACAATGGATCTGATTGTCTACTGCCTTGGCCTTTGTGGAGAGCTAGACTCAGGCCCTTCACTCACACTCAGGAGCTGCTACTAAATCCAAAATCCCTTGGCTGCTCTGCCCTTTGGCTGTGTGTCCTACAGGATAGACCACCCAAGATGCACATCACCTAACTCTATCCTTAGTTTTGTCGGTGGCCAGCTGAGAGAAAGCAGTTCCTCCTCTATGCCTCAGTTTCCCTGCAATGCTGTTTGCACCCTGAAAAATAGTTTGAGTTTGATGGATGCAAGGTTCAGTAAAAAAAAGACCTTCGTCTTGTTTTGATCAGTGCTTAAAACACTGGGCATGGATGCAGGAAATCCAGCTGGCAGATTTATACAAGCCAAGAACCTGACCCTAGGTGCTTTGCATTGGCTAATTTCCCAAATGCAGAGGCCAATTATTAGGTAAAGTGATGGTTAAGAAAAAGAAATAAGACAAATGTGAATCAAAATTAGGAGTTACTTAAGTTTATATTAAATGGCCAGGAGGTCACAATTCTTCAATTAAGTGGTTCACTGCCTAAAAGGCAACGTAGTTAAGACAAGAAGTCAGGACTGCTAGTAACAAATATTTATTATTGTAACTGGTTGCTACATATTATATTTGCATATGCATATACATATACATATTCAATAGATATCATGTATGTATAGCATCCGGATATAAATGTAACAAATGGAAAAAGAGAAGAAGTAAGGGCAGTTCGGAAATTTATTATCGTAACTATTTTCTACATATTATATTTGCATATACATATACATATTCAATAGATATTGAGTATGGATATAAATATAACAAATGGAAAAAAGGGAGGCAGATAGCATGCAATATAAAACTAGAAGCTATAAAGTGTAGAAAATTGCTAAGGTAAGCTAAAAGTATAAAGGATCATCCATGGCTGGTAGGATAAGGGCAAGGAGGAATTTTTAAAGAGGCTAGGGAAAAAGAAATCCTACTGCTAGAAAGACTCAGGACTAGATGGAGATGGTTACATTTGATACTAATTGGCAGAAATATTCAATAAATATGTGTCTTGTATTTGGAAAAAGCAGGATGATGCAATTCTCCCTCACACCTGAGGACAATTAACTAGTTTTTAATTCATTAATAATAAAGAATTATGATTAGGACTGAGTGACTGATGACACCTACTGCATCGTAAAAGAAATTTTCTTAACTCCGTACAACATCTATCCCAACATCATACAACATCTGGTCCAATTTGTATATGGCGTTGGGCTTGCTGCTCTCCCATCTTGTTTGTAGAATCCAAACCTTGCCCCCACCCCCGTTTTCCCTATAATTGTTTCACTGAAATATTTTAACAGTAATTAAAGCCTTCTCATTTGTCTATTTGTGTTTCAAATATTTCCCCCCATCCTGAGGACAGATGTGTGCATTTAACTTCAATCAAATGACAAATGGGCCCAATCTATTTGTCTTTTTGGATCAATGTTGTTTATGATGTTGAGCAGGACACTATGCATCCTTTGGGCCCAATAAAAATTTTTCCCTGCATTGCTGTCATTATTATTAATTGCTATCATGCCGAACCAAAGCCAGGCATTCATCAAAAGAAAACTGCAACAATTTGGCCCTATAAATTATGTCTTTGCAGTGCTAGCACCATGTTGGAAAGATAAAACTAAAGTAGAGTCAGGTCTCACTTTATAAACTAACTTACTCAGAGAGGTGCTGAATGAGATGTGATCAAGCATCCGGATTCCCCGCTTCTTTTAGTAGCTTTCTGGCTAAAGGATAAGCAACTCTAAAATAGTCCCACATGAAAGGAGCATTATTTACTATTCATTTCATCCAGGAAGAGCACACACCAACTGCAGATGCTTCCTCAGCCTGATAAAGAGTATATTTATACCTGAAAGCCTGCAAAGAAGAATTTTTTCCAACTATGTGAGTCGGTCTAATAAAAGAAATCAGATTTACCCAAAGAACCTTGTCTGCTTATGTTCTTAGACCAACACGGCTACAACCTAGACCCCTGATTATATGATGATGCACATAGTCTATTCCCCCTGCAACCTCCATGGTGTCTCTAGGACCACTTGTGCTAGATGCTATACAAAATAAAACAAGTCCATGGTCCAAGATCTTAGCTGGAAGACATCTATTGATGTCTAGGTCTGAGTTACACCCTTCGACAGAATTTTTCTTCAGTCCACCTTGGGATCCACCGCATGTTTTGCTCTCATTGACATGGAGAGCAGGGTGGTAACCTTCTTCAGTTCACACACACATCCATCTTTCGACACACAGACATGTGCCAATCAGCTCCAAAGAACAGATGAGAAAAACATCCCAAATAAGCCCTGAAGCTCTCATGAAATAACATGGAGATGGATGTAAATGAAGCCTGGCTGCATGTAGCACAGACCCTACATATCCCATGTGTGCTCACGGAAGAAGCCAGTGTTTAACATGCAAGTTATGGCTGTCTACAGGAAAGTTGCACCTTCATTTTTCCATTTCCATTGAATGGGAATCAAAGAGCTTTGGTCCCCAATAAGCCAGTGCCTAAAAATATGTATGCAGATGAGGACTGGCAACTCCAGGATAATCCTGCCTCGGGCGTGGCAAAAAGCACATGTACATTTGGTCTCTCCCCATTGACTTCAACAGTGCAGTGATTTACAACAACTGGGAACCCATTCTGCTCTGCTCTTTTACATGCATGGGCATTAAAACTATGCCTCGACTTACCTGCCTGCAAAAGGGAGAGGTGTTTCATACTTTTGTAGTTGGTAGGGGCAGAAGGGACCTAAGCAGATCATCTAGTCCAACTCCCTGCCATGGGCAGGAAAGGACGCTGGGGTCAAATGACCCCGGCTAGGTGGCTGTCTAGACTCCTTTTGAAGACCCCCAGGGTAGGGGCAAGCACAACTTCCCTTGAAAGTTGGTTCCAGAACCTAGCTGCCCTGATCGTGAAGTAGTGCTTCCTGCTTCCGAGTGGCAGACAGTCACCTCCCGAACCAGGGCTGCTCGTAACACAGCAGTACCAGTTCCTCCAGTCCGGCTGGAGAACAGGTACGAGGCCCTGGCAACCATGGAGGAGAAGGAAGGAGAGGAGGACAATGGGGAGCAGGCAACTCCACACTCTCCATGTCCTGTGCAGGCCGAAGGAGACAAGCAGGCCAGGAGGAGAAAGCGTCGTGTGATCGTCATAGGTGACTCCATCCTGAGAGGTACGGAGGGCCCAATCTGTTGCCAGGACCCCTCGGCATGCAAGGTCTACTGCCTACCTGGAGCGAAGATTCAGGATGTGAAAGGGATGCTCCAAACTGTGATCGAGCCCACCAATTACTACCCCACGGTCCTAGTCCATGTGGGCATTAATGATGCAGCCAGGAGAAGCCCTGATCGCCTGATGGAGGACTATCATGTTCTGGGGTGCGTGCTAAAGGAGATGGGCGCACAGGTGGTTTTCTCTTTTATCCTACCAGTGAGTGGACACAGGAGACGGCATAAAATGTGCATCATGGAGACCAACTGGTGGCTTCAGGAATGGTGTCTCGAGGCGGGCTTTGGCTTCCTCAACCATGACTGGCACATCACGACGAGAGACATGCTGGGATGGGATGGGCTCCACCTTTCCCCAAAAGGTAAGCGTGTGTTCTCTTCCAGGTTGGCGGACCTCCTCCGGTGGGCTTTAAACTAAGCTCATTGGGGGAAAGGGAAGATGAGGGTGGAGGAATCATCAGACTACCAGACCAAGCAACGCCCGCAAGTACAACGCAGCTTAGACCAACGAGCGAAACGTATACACAGGTAAGTGACAAGGGCCAGGGCAATGCTGTGATTAGGGGGCCAGTACACACATCCACAGGAGGCCTCAAATGCCTCTACACAAACGCCCGTAGTATGGGAACCAGGCAGGAGGAACTCACCCTCCTGCTGGCGCGCACCAATCCAGACATAGTGGGGATCACAGAAACGTGGTGGGACTCAACACACGACTGGGCAGTTAATGTCAAGGGCTATCAGCTGTACAGGAGGGACAGGACAGGGAGGAAAGGTGGGGGCATGGCACTCTACATTAAGGAGGAATACACATCCTCATCAATTAATAAAGAATCAGAGGAAGGGCACTCTGAAGTGCTTTGGGTTAGAGTACAAGGCAGTCGAGGGGAAAGAGACTTAACAGTGGGGGTCTACTACAGACCTCCCGACCAAGGGGAAGAGCTCGACCAAGAATTCTTGGGTCAGCTCACAGAGGTAGTGAAGGCTAAGGATGTGGTAGTCATGGGGGACCTGAACTTCCCGGACATCTTCTGGGAAGAGCAGTCAGCCAGGTCTGACCGCTAACGTAGGTTCTTAGCCAGAATACAGGACCTCCATCTAACCCAGGAGGTGCACAGCCCCACCAGGGGAGACACCTTGTTGGACCTGGTACTGGCCATGGGAGATGACCTGGTGAGGGGACTGTGGGTGCTCAACCACCTGGGTGACAGCAATCATCGCCTGCTGGAATTCACCATACAGCGCAAGGTGGCAAAGGCATGCAGCAAGGCAGTGGCCCTAGATTTCAGGAGAGCAAACTTCACCAAGCTAAGGAGACTAGTCAGGAATGCTCCGCTGCTTCCCAGCAGCCTGCATCCAGGACATTGCAGAGAAGATCCATAAATTCCTTCAGCCACTGACCACTATATTATGCTCCTCATCCATATGGGCACCGATGACACGGTTCAGAGTGCTCCCAGCTGAGTCAGGAGGTGCTACAGGGATTTGGGAGTGGGGCTAAAGGGTCTGGGGCCACAGGTGGTGTTCTCGTCGATCCTCCCAGTCTCGGGCTATGGGCTGAGGAGGGAGAGGAGGATCCAGGTAGTGAACCAAAGACTGCGGTGCTGGTGTCATCGGGAAGGCTTTGGCTTCCATGACCACAGCCTGCTCTTTGGTGAGAAAGGCAGCAAGCTGCTGGGAAGAGATGGCCTCCACCTCTCTCCCTGGGGAGAAGGCAGACTGGCTGACCTGCTCCACTGGGCTTTAACTAAGCCCACCGGGGGACGGAGGGACTACCGCCACTGCTGGCCCACTAAGCAACGCTTGCAAATCCAGCAGGCCAAGGCACTTAAGGGAGCCCACCCCTGCGCCAGCCCTGGATCAATCTGTGGGCAAGGTAAGGGCCCCCAAGGGGACACTTGCCTGCCTGTACACAAATGCCAGGAGCTTGGGGAATAAGCAGGAGGAGCTCGTCCTCCTGCTTAACACAAATAATTATGACATCACAGGGATAACAGAGACCTGGTGGAACTTCATCCATGACTGGACCATGGGTATAGATGGCTATACCTTGTACAGGAGATATTGAGTGGAAAAACAGAGGCGGGGGTGTAGCTTTCTATGTCAAGGACAGCTACGCCTCCCTGCAAGCCAATATTGTCAACCAGGGTGGACAACTGGAGACCCTCCTGGTAAAAATCCATGGGGAACATGGCACAGAGGACACAATGGTGCGAGTCTACTACAGACCTCCCACCCAAAGTCAAGAGTTTGACCTTGAGTTCCTCAGGGAATTGGCTGAGGCTGCATGCTCCTGGTCCATGGTTGCCATGGGTGACTTCAACTAACCAAACATCTCGTGGGAGGAGCGCTCAGCCAAGTCCAAATAGTCGCAAAATGTCTTCATGTGCATGGATGACCTCTACCTGACTCAAGAAGTCTATGGGCAAATGAGAGGTAAAGTGCTTCTCGACCTGGTACTGGCTACGGGGGACGACCTAATCAGTAACCTAGTGATCGATGGAAGCTGGGTGACAGTGACCACGAGCTGATCACCTTCATCATCCACCGTAAAGCTGGCAAGTCGGTCAGTCCTTGACTTTAGGAAAGCTGACTTTGACAAGCTCAGGAGGCTTGTCAGTGAGGCCCTAAGGGACCACGACCCAAAGGAGAGGGGAGTTCAGGAAGAGTGGTCACTCCTCAAGGGAGTGATCCTCAATGCACAAGCTCAGGCTATTCCGTCTAGAAGGAAAAGCAGGCAAAGGGCACAGCAGCCCCCTTGGCTCTGTAGGGAATTAGTGGACCTCCTGCAGATAAAAAGAAAGGCCTAAAAAGGATGAAGGACGGGATCCACCTCCAAGGAGGAATATTCTGCAAGGTCCAGACCTGCAGGGAGCAAACCAGGAAAGCCAAGGCTGCAAATGAACTCCAACTGGATACAAGTATCAAGGACAATAAAAAAGTCCTTTTTTAGATATGTGGGGAGCCAGAGAAAAAGCAAGGGCAGCATTGGACCCCTGCTGAACCAGATGGGACAACTGGCAACCGACGCCCAAGAAAAAGACAACCTATTAAATGGGTACTTTGCATTAGTCTTTCATCAGTCCCATGGGACACCCATGCCCATTATGGGACACCCATGCCCATTAAGGGACAGGGAGGCCCGGGTGAGGGAGATCCCCTGACCTCCATCACTGCTGACCTCGTGAAGGAACACCGTGAGAGGTTGGATACCTTCAAGTCAGCCGGCCCTGATGGGTTACACCCCAGGGTATTCAGGGAGCTGGCGAGCATCATAGCCCAATCGCTGGCACGGATCTTTGAGAGCTCCTGGCGCTCTGGTGTAGTGCCTGAAGACTGGAAGAAGGCCAATGTGGTGCCTATCTTCAAGAAAGGGAGGAAAGTGGATCCAGCAAACTACAGGCCTATCAGCCTGACTTCTGTCCTGGGAAAGGTGTTAGAAAAGATTATCAAGGAGGCCATCCTTAATAGACTAGCTCATGGCAATATCCCAAGGGATAGCTAGCATGGGTTTGCTGCAGGTAGGTCTTGCTTGACCAATTTCATTTCCTTCTACAACCAGGTGACCTATCACCTGGACAAGGGAGAGGAGATTGATGTCATATATCTTAACTTCAAAAAAGCCTTCAATCTGGTATCCCATGATCACCTCTTGGCAAAACTAGCCAACTGTGGTCTCAGGTCAACCGTGATCCACTGGCTGGGGAATTGGCTCTGTGGTCAGACCCAGAGGGTGGTGGCGGACTTGGAAGTCAATAGTTGTAGTGCCCTGTGGGGTCCCCCATAGGCTCTGTCCTTGGACCTATATTGTTCAACATCTTCATCAGTGATGTGGACATTGGAGTCAGAAGCAGACTGGCCAAGTTTGCAGACAACACCAAACTCTGTGGTATAGTGTCCACACCTGAGGACAGGAGGGCGATCCAGACTAACCTTGATAGGCTCAGGAAATGGGTGGACGAGAACCTGATGGTGTTTAACACTGAAAATTGCAAGGCTGTCCACCTTGGGAGGAAAAACCTGCAGCATCCTTATAGGCTCGGCAGTGCTACGTTGGATAGCACTATGGAGGAAAAGGACTTGGGGGTCATGATTGACCACAAGATGAACATGAGCCTGCAATGCGATGCTACAGCTAGTAAAGCAAGCAAAATGCTGGCTTGCATCCATAGATGCTTCTCAAGTAAACCCCGGGATAGCATTCTCCCCTTGAACTCATCCTTGATGAGGCTACAGCTGGAGTACTGTGTCCAGTTTTGGGCTCCACAATTCAAAACGGATGTGGAGAAGCTTGAGAGAGTCCAGACAAGAGCCACGCATAGGATCAGAGCTCAGGATAACAGACCTTATGATGACAGGATGACAGCCATGGGGCTCTTTAGCCTGGAAAAGCGCAGGCTCAGGGGTGATCTGGTGGCCACTTATAAGTTTATCGGGGGGACCACCAGGATCTGGGGGAGCGTTTGTTCACCAGAGCGCCCCAAGGGATGACAAGGTCGAACAGTCACAAACTCCTGCAAGACTGTTTCAGGCTGGACATAAGGAAGAATTTCTTCACTGTCTGAACCCCCAAGGTCTGGAACAGCCTGCCACCGGAGGTGATTCAACCACCCACACCGAACGCCTTCAGGAGAAATTTGGACGCTTACCTTGCTGGGATCCTATGACCCCAGCTGACTTCCTGCCCCTGGGGTATGGGGATGGACTCGATGAACTTCCAAGGTCCCTTCCAGCCCTAATGCCTATGAAGTCTATGAAGTCCACCGCGACACCTGCCTCCAAGGCTTTTGTGACCTGGTCATAGAAGGCCACCATGTTGGTCTCACAGGACCTGCCTCTAATGAACCCGTGTTGGTTGCCCCTAAGCATAATCTCCCCTGCTGGCCCCTCGCAGATGTGTTTCTGGATAAATTTTCTCAAAGAGCTTCCCCAGGACCGAGGTAAGACTAATGGGCCTATAGTTTCCTGGGTCCTCTTTCTTCCCTTTTTTGAAAATGGGGATCACATTGGCCCTTTTCCAGTTGTTAGGCACCTCACCAGAGCACCGTGAGTGCTCATAAAGCTGTGCCAGGGGTCCTACAATGACCTCTGCCAATTCCTTAATCACTCTGGGGCGGAGATCATCAGGACTTGCTGATCTGAACACATCTAGTCCCTCCAGAAGTTCTCTGACTAGGTCCTCACTGACCCTGAGCCTGGCTGCACTGCCCCTGTTATAAAGGAAGGGCTTGATCCTGCACTCTTTACCCCAGACAGACTTTTCTGGAAGCCAGCAGGAGCTTTGCCTGAGCGGGACAGCGGAGAGAGAGCACAAGGGGTTATTTCTTAATTCAGTAGATTTGGAAAAGTTTTATTCAAGTTAAAAGATGCATGTACAAAAGCTGAAAGGAAGAATACCAGCCCGGTGTTGGAGCCGAGAAGAAAGGAAGTAGGTGTTAAACACCCGTATCAAGCAGAGTGGTGCTACCTAAGCTGTGGCCTGGAGAAGGAGGATGGCTCATAGCATGGCATGAGATGTATCATAGGGCACATCTTCCTGTAATAGTAGAGGGGTTCTTGATCGTGTTATGCCCCTCAAACCCTTCCCTCCCCATCTCATGCCCTGCAGTTTGACCCAGTCCAGAAGGATTTGAAGCAATGAAAGAAAGATGTTGCTCTCGAGTGCTGTGTTCTCCATCATTACCTTGCCTTATCAGCTTGTAGAAGGACATATGGTCCCTGGTGCTGACCAGTTGAGCTTCGGGGCTGCCCACATTGTTTATGGCCCTCTGACTCTCTGAGATGATTAGCCAATAGCCTGTTAATCTCAGGGATTCATGTAGCCCCTGATACTGCATCAGATGGATACCCTACCTTTCTTCATGCCCTTTCCCTTACAAAATCCACGAGGCAGGGAAGTGTGACTGTCTTCACCCTACTGGGGGGCATTCAGAAACACAAAGACCAGATTCACGAGGGGGAATTAGCACAAATGGCCAATATAAGCACCAAAGTCTAAACTTCAGGCCTTCAATCCCACTACTTGAAGGTAGATAAGTTTCTTCAGCACTTCAGTGAAGTCCCCTAGGCAGAGATGTAACAGCCAGGGCCTGTATCCTGAGTAACAGGGGTGATAGCAGGGGCCAGACCAGCTATGGGGACAAGATCATGTACCCGCTTCTAGGTAGGAGCCTCAGATTAGTGGCCTAGTAGCCCAGCACATATTATACTACAGGGGAAGGAACTGCTGTTATCCTGTTTTGGTAAATGAGGGGAGATGGATCATGCAAAATGGAGAATGCAACTGAAGGCCTTGAGTTTGCGATTTGAGGACTCGTGGAAAAATGTTCCCCTAATGAAATCTCTCAAAATGCAGGTTCTCAAATGATCACAAACTCAAGGCCTTCAGTTGCATTCTCCATTTTGTATGACGCATCTCCCCTCATTGACAAAAACGGGGTAACGGCACTTCCTTCCTCTGTAAAGCATCTTGAAATTCACAAACGATGAACAAAAGGTCTATTTCCTTGTATTCATTGCTGCAAGGGGGAAAACAAAAAAAAACCCAAAACCATATACAATTGAAACAACTTCCCCAAAGAAAAAAATCAGTTTTCATCATAATATCTCTTTTAGGGTAGAATATAAGTCATTTTCAATTATTTTTCCCCCCAATTTTTCCCTGGAAAATTCAAAGCAAAAATATGCCATTTGTATTTTATTTTGTGAAATTATACACTGTTTTGACTGAAACATAATCACCCTTTTGCTATTTCAGAATGGCTTTTGAATTTTTCTTTTGTTCTGTGATGTGATGTGAATGCAAATCCAATCCATTTCCAATATTTTGAAATGCTGACCCGCCAGAGATGAATTCTTTTCCCCTCCAAAATTAGCTTTCCATTTCTTGATCACCTGCCATTTCCCCAGGGCACAGTTGGACCATGGTTAGTGGCAAATAGCGCTGATCTAAAAGAATATAAAGGAACAATTTTGGTTACGGCTTCTTGTTTTATTGCATTGTTTCCAAATGCAAATGAAAAGTCATTGTCAAAAATAAAAGGGCCAGAAAAAAATTGATCAACTCTGGGGGGTGGATAAAATGATTCATTTGCTTCCTTTGCATATTTTTCAGTAAAAAAGTAAAAAAGTGAAGTAGAATTCAGACAGAGAAACACTGAAATAGTCACGTGTGTGTTTTCATATCCTATCAAGAGCTTTGGGACCAGTGTATCTACCCCATCACAAAGCCCCAAAATAGATACCCTCCTCCATGAAAGCACCATTTTCTCCCATGCAATATTCCTTCATCTGTTTAGTTTGCCTCTGATATCCCATGAATGAACAGGGCAAACTATTGGAAGTCACCCATTACAGCCAGTCTTTTTTTTTTAAGTGCATATGTTTAATTTTACCCGTTCAGTTGAGTTCTTCCTTAAAACGGCCCACTGCCAGATAGGAATACACTGTAAACTTCAGAAAATGACTTGTATAAGCTAAGGATCTGGCACTGATGCCTTCTGGACAGCTGCACTGATTTACACCAGCTGGGATTCAGCCTCACCAATGTCAATGGAGCTATGCCAGTTTACCCCCAACTTCGAATCTGGCCCATGAAGGTTACAGTATATTGCAATCTAGCATGAAGCAGTTTTGGAGAATAACCAGAGTGAAAACAGGAGACAAAAATATGTGCAATGACCGTTCCCAAGCAATCCTTAATTCTCCATTTGCCTGTCATGTCAAGGAGCAGGACAACCAGGCCCGGGAATATTGCAAGGGAGAAAATGATACCTCTCTAAGGGACGCGTGCCAGGAATTCCTTCAAAATCCAGTTGTGAACGTAAACCACTGGCAGCAAACTCATTTCTAGCAATAACAGCTATGTCATGTTTCCTGGAACATAGGCAGTGTGGAGTATCATAGGAAAAAAGGAAAATAAACACCCATTCAGATTCTGAATCATCCACCATAAATTCACACTGAGAAGACGAAAAACCCAGCATGGAGGAAGTTAGTATAGTACCCGTGCAGCCTCCAGCCTCCTTCAAGTTGCGGAGTGGTTTCACATCCATGCTTCAGACTGGGGGGTCCTACTTTTTGGAAAGTTAGCTAGGCTGACAACCTTCTTGAGAAAAGGACATGAGAAAAATACTGCATTCTCCTGCAATTCTGGAGAGGGAATAGGCTGAAAAAGAGGGATATCTCATTAAGTTTTCCTCCAGTTTAAAATCCAGGAGGTGCATCTACACGTGCAAATAATCAAGGAGCATTTTGCTCTCCTGCACTGAGGCCTTGCAACTGGCCCCTGCAGCAGCCAGGAGGAGCTCTAGGTTCCCCCCGGGTGCTAGCCCAGGGGCCAGGAGACAGCTGTCTGGTAGCGGGGGACTAGGATATTGCTGCCTACCCCTAGAAGCTGCCTGGGCAGGGACAATGTCCCCCTGCCCTGGCAACAGGGAGTTCCCAGTGGCAGCTCCACAGTTGCAGGGCCCAGGCTGGGAGCTCTTTATCTCCCAGACCCAGTCCTATGATCTTGGGGCCCACACTGGGAGATCCTCCTCTCCCAGCCTGAGTCCCACAGTTGCAGGACCCAGGCTAAGAGATGTCCCAGCGCCAGCCCCAAAACCATGAAGTTGGCACTGGGACATAAGGATCTGCCAGTCTGGGCTCCATGACGGTGCAGCTGCCCCTAGGAGATAAGGATTTCCCAGTCTGGGTCCCAAAACCACGGAAGTGGTTATTTCCCAGTGCCAGTCTCGCAACTGTGGAGCTGGAACTGGGAGATGAGGATCTCCCAGCCCCAGCCACACAATCATGGAGCTCCCTGCTGCTGGGGAGGGGGATATTGCCCCCGCCTAGGCACCGGTGGTAGAGCCCACCCCGGCAGCAGGCAGATCTGGGGTGCAGGGAGCAATCTCCCAGCTCCAGCTGCCTGGGAGCACATGTGCTCCCAGTCAGGTGCCTAACATGTGGGTTACTTTACACAAGTTACTAATCACAAGTAAATTTTCCTACTTGCATTTTCAGGTAGCAAATTTACTCACCATTACAGCCAATTACTGCACAGTAAGTGTCTGCATGGGTAAACACGGCTGTTTACTGCGCAGTAATTTGCCCTCCTGAGCAGTAAAACATCTTGTGTAGATGCACCCCATGTCTCCTAACTGTAGCTAGGCTCTTAAATGTGGTTGACTTTGTAGAAATGCAAGAGCTGAGATGTCAGTGATAAAGTCACTGTTGGTTTCCAGAGAAGCAATGTTTCATCTGGCATCTTTAGCAAAATGCGGTGGGCCAACTCCCAACCTGTTATCAGTCTGCAAATCTCCACTGACTTCCTATGCTGGCTTCTAACAGGTTAGTGCTGGGTTTCCTGAAAGGCCATTGTTGTCTCACCAGAAAAAAAAACAAACAAATCCACCTGGTCCATGGCTGAAACTTCCTGCAGTACCTGAGTTTCTGCAGAAGCCTCCCCTCTGTGTCCTGACCATGTCAGACTCTACTTAGGTTACATACTCTGCTAATGTGCAGGAGAATCATTTCAAGTCAGCTGTGATTTCCATCCACACCAGCATGGCCCACATTGAGGTGGTCCATGGACTTCATAAGAGCAGTTTCATACATTGCATTTGTACATGTGCATTCTGCTGGGAGTGCAGGTGTGGGCAAAAGAGAGTTTCAGATATGCTGGACCAAAGTGGTGGTCAGACTGGTTAATAATAACTCCACCAGTATCAAAGCCAATGAGTTTCAGTATCTCCAGGGCCTACAATTCCCAGATACAGAAGCCTCGCTAATAAAACACAGGGGCTTGATCACCACTGTGAAGCCAAAGGAACAAATCCAATACAAAACTGGAGCAGACTCTGATGAATCACATCTACATTTCCCAAAGCTGCATTTCTACAACCCCTGGAGCAAACCTAGCAGTGCCAGAGAGATCAGCATCACCCACTCATGCTTGCTTCACCCATGCTTGAGCTTGGGTTGGGTACAAGCGGCCCCAAGGAGGTTCCTTCGCACTATGCTCAGGATCTCTAGCCATCAAGTACCAGAGGCTGTCTCAGCATGCGGCTAAGCCATCTCCTTGGCCTGGCTTTTGTGCACAGCCCTTGTGAGTGCAAGGATCATCCCTTGGTGGTACTCAAGAAGCCCCGTAGGCATCTCTTGAGCTGCCGTCTACTTGCAACAGTGAAGAAAGACATTGTGGATTAAAATATATTTAGAAATGATTAGCAGCGGTGCTAAAGATGAGACAACAAGACTCACCCTGGGGAGGGGGATGCATTTAAGCTGCAACAGAAGCATTGGGTGTTGGCTGCAGCCAAGGCTGGGGATTATGAGTGAGCTGTGCTGGTGCTCCTGCTGGAATGAAAACCCAGAAGCTCTGTTCAGGTCAGACCGATCACCATATTTGGGGGCAGGAAGGGATTTTACCCTGGGGTCAGATTGGCATGGACTGCAGGGGGTTGTGCCTTCCTCTGTAGCTAAGAGGTGTGGTCCTCTTCTTGCAATCTCTTGAGCATATTTTGACCAGCTTTGCAGCAGCCGGAAGTTGGACAACTGCATGCGTTGTATCAGGCAATTTTACTAAGAGTTGGACGATGGATTTGTAGAGGATGGCTTGCACAGGGCTGATCCCGTCTCAGGCAGGGGTTGGGCTAGATCCGACCTCCTTCCAGCCTCACTTCTCCGTGATTGTGCCCTGAACCTGCATCATCCAGGCCCAGAAAGCTTCTGGGTAGAAACAGAAGCTGATGAGGCTCCCGTGTAACGAGCGGGGGAACCGCCCTTGTGTTTCTAGCAGTGGGCGCCTTCTGATGGCATGCCAGCATGCTTAACGAGTCCCAGCAGCTGATTTTTATCTGCTTCCTCAATAACCACAGTTGGAGGGTTCAACAGAGACCTGGCAACCGATCGTTATCTGTACACTTCATAGGGACAAATTGTTAACCTGGGGATTAGCAACAATAGTACCTTTGAAGAGATCATTAAGATACCGAACCTAAGCATTCCTCTCAGAGCACGTAGCTTCATTACGTCCCCATTAATCACCCTTTTGCCTTTCAGCAGCATAATGTTATCACCATGCACCCAAGGCATCAAACTGCAGCCGCGGAGGGATGGCCAGGGCTGACTTGCCTTTCACATCAACATGAAAGGAGTCAGGGAACGAGAGATTCCCTTCCAGAATAAACTGCATTTGCTGAGAGGGCCAGAGGGCAAAATGCTGCGGCTTCACGAGCCTGGGTTGAAGGCGAACACGAGACAGGTGTAGCTCTCCAGGGCTAGGCCTGACAACCTCAGGGATACTCTCTCTGCTTCTATATCTTGGGGTTTTATGGCCTTCTTTTGCCGTTATCTGCTGGTTGTGTGCCAGCAACACCCTTTCAAGAACAGAGCATCTGCTGCCTGCGCAAGAGCCGATTTTCTTTCTTAACTGAAGAAACAAGAGCTCCCAAAACTTTAAATATTTTAATGTGGACACCCTGCTTCAAGTGCCTCCTGGGAAGCGTAATACATGCTCCTCGTGCTTCCCCAGGCCAGGCACTCCCATTGCACCATATTTCCCATCATGCACTGCCAACTTGAATAAAATTAGATTTAATTCTTGTCATGCACCCCAAATATAGACCTGGGCGGACAAATCATAAAATCATTGAAAATGAGGGTTGGAAGGGACCTCAGGAGGTTACATCTAGTCCAACCCCCAAAACCTTGGCTGGGATGATGTAGTTGGGGCTGGTCCTGCTTGGAGCAGGGGGTTGGACTAGATGGGACCTCCTGAGCTCTCTCCCAGCCCTCGGTTTTGATTATTCTGCAGAGGAGGAGGTGGCCCCCAAAGCCTTGCCCTTACAGTGCCTCATGGGGGTTATGAAGGGAGCTGTTTTGGTTCTCAACTGCAATATTTCACTAATGGTTTTGGGCTCAAAAAATAATCAAAATGTTCTGTTTTGGGGTACAGGGGTGTAGGTTATAGCCGTCTGGGTCTAAGGACATAGGTAAACAAGGCTTTTTGGGTAAATCTGGTATCTTTTAATAGACCAAATCAGATAGCTGGAAAAATCCTTTTTTGCAAGCTTTCAGGGATAAATACCCTTCATCGGGCTAAGGAAGCATCACAAGCCTGACAAAGGGTGTCTGTACCTGAAAGCTTGCAAAAAAGAATTTTTCCATCTATTTGAGTTGGTTTAATAAAAGATACCAGATTTACCCAATGAACCTTGTCTGCCTGCGTTGGGGCAGACGTTTTCCAAGCAGCCCTAACAACATGGTATTTCCCTAGTGTTCATTTCAAGTCAAAATGTTACAGGTTTACTGTTCACAGGAAAAAAAAAAAAGCCTCTTCCATTCCATTCAAAATTTTCATTTTCAAATATTTCAAACATTTTTATCTGAAACCAAATAGAAAACCAGCTCTTTATTTTTGGAAAAGAATTTAAGGTTTTTTCCCCTGACCAAAAGCTTACTGACTTTAAAAACAAAAAACAAACCATCCACAAAGTTTTCATATATATATTTTGGGGGGGGAGGGGAGAGAGGGAGAGAAGGGAATTTAACAAATCAAAGAAAGCCCAGTGCCTTCCTCAGAAATCTCTTTTAAAAATGTAATGTTCCTTTTAAGTGGGGAAAAACTGGAAAAATACAAAACAAAGAGAAAGTGGGATGCTTCTTGCCATCCCAAAGTGTACATGTCAAATAATTTTGAAATTTCAAAAGAAAATCACTGGCAATAGATTTTTTTTTAAAGGAATGGAATGTGACATTTGATCAAATTTTCTTTTTAATGACAGGAAAACCCACTGAAAATATTTTGACCATTTCCAGTTTAAATGCCTCCTTACCCAACTAGAGAACTGATCCCAGGAGAAGCAAGACAGTTGAAGGATTGAAATGCAGCAGAGAAACTAAGCAAATGAGATCTGGTAGACTCAGTATTAAAGATCCAGGTTACTAATAAGGATCTGATTTGGTTTCTACTGAAGTCAAAGGGAATTTTGCTTTGGGAGATGCAGAGTAAATGGGCAGAAGAATATTGTGCATGGTGCTGGTCTGGGAAGTCCCTCACCTTCTCTCTCCCAGTTGCATTTGACTTCAGTTCTCTTTTCCAGCTGAGTAGCTGGAATTTACTTTCAGAGATGGCAGCCTTGATGTGTTTAGGTTATCTAATCAGGAGAGATAGCGGCTGGGATTGAAGTGAAAAGCCTACATAAAGAATTTATAGGGGGTGGAGGGTTGCATGTTTAGGAGCAAAAGGCCTCCAGCCTTTTATGAATGATACAAGACGATCATTTGATCTTAATCTTCCCTCTGGCCCCTTCCCCAGTTCACTGCTCAGGCCTAAGGAAAAACAAACAAAGGTGCATCCAAACTCAAAGATTAGGTAAAAGCCAGGGAAGATGAACAGATGCTGAATACAAATAGTTGCTAGGGCTTTGTTATTGGATTTCATGCTACCTTCTTCCCCTGCCCAGGCACTGAGGACCTTGTTATGTAAAGCCACCAAGCTGTCCCACCCCAAGAGCTTTCCCCCTGCTAGCTGCCTGGAATAGCCTCCTATATGTGACTGATGCACAAAGCAAGGCAGCTGTCTATATTCAGAAGTCGACTGCAAGCAACGCCCAAGCAGCTCGTGATTCACTCAGGTAGACTTACACTCCTCAGTCCGCGTGCTTGATTATTGCAGAATAAGCGCTCCACTGTTTAGCATCCTCAACAATTCTTTTATCCCTCGCATGCAATCCAGAATGCTTATGCTGGAAAAGAGGAGGGCTTGGGGTGAGAGTTGCTCTTTTTGTCTTTTTTCTTTTTTTAATTGACAGTGGTTTTCCATTTGTAATTTAGTGCTGTTTACTTAAACTTTAGGTGCTGTTTTTCTTGGAAATACCTTAAAAAGCAGAACAAAACAATACACACTCATACATTTATATTTTTATTTAGTGAATGCAAGTCTGTGGAGCCAAGCAATATCTTCCTCGTTAACTGAGTTCCAAGTTATTAATCTGCCTCTTAATTTGTAGAGGGGACACTCCTCAATAGTGTGTGACATTGTTTGTGTCTCTCCACAAGAGCACGCGTGTGCACACACACACACACACACATATATATATATAGAGAGAGAGAAAGATTAGGGCTGTATGAAGGAGCAAGTATTTGATTTGGATTCAGCTGATTTGAGGGACAGTGATTCGATTCGGTGATTCGAATCACCGTCTTGATTTGATTCAGCCGATTTAGATTTGGAGATTTGGCCAATAAATTGGCTACCAAGGCTTTGGACAGCCCTAACAGATAGGGATTTCTTCCCAGGTGGTGAGGGAGGGAGGGTGTGAGGCTGGGACTAGGGAAGGGGCAGGAGGGAGGGGTGCTGTTCCCGGGGCTGCGCTGTGCTCTGCCTGCCCCCACTCACCCCAGCTCCTGGGCTGCGCCATGCCGTGGTGCAGGCCGCTGTGATAGGGGCTGTGGGGAGTGGTAGCAAGCAGAGCCCCGGGCAGTGCAGGATGTGATACACCCCAGCCCCCACTGCAGTGGCCCCGGGAGTGACTGGTGCCAGCTGCAATGAAAACTGTCAGTGAGTGCAGGGGTGGGGAGGGGGCAGGACACACCTCTTGCTGCTTTGTGCCCCCTGGGAGGGCTGTGGGATGGGGGGCTGTGTCGGGCTCTTCCAGGAGGACGCGTGCCCCCAAATCTACATGCAGGATGACAGCAGGCTGCTGCTGCAGCCTGGGGATGGCAGTGGCACCAGGCTGAATCTTTCCAGCACTCAGGGTGGGCATGCCGAGTGCCAGCAACAGCCCAGGACCACCAGCACCCCAGCCTGCAGCAGCAGCCTGCTGTCATCCCACGTCCAGATCCAGGGGCACTGGGCTGCTCCTGGTGCTCAGTGCACCCACCCTGAGAGACAGGAAGTATCAGCCTGGTGCTGCCACCAGCCCCAGCCTGCAGTGGCAGCCTGCTGTCATCCCATGCACAGATCCAGGGGCAGGTGTCCCTGGAAGAGTCAACACAGCCCCCCAGCCCACAACCCTCCGAGGGGGCACAGAGCAGCAAGAGGCACACCCCACACCCCTCTCTCACACCCACTGACAATTCCCATTGCAACTGATGCTGGTCACTCCCAGGGTCACTGCAGAGGGGGCTGCAGTGAGTGCAGACAAGGTGCACTGTGCCCCACGCCACCTGGGGCTCCCCTTGCTGCCACTCCCCTTGCTGCCACTCCCCTCAGCCCCTGCTGGAGCAGCCCCGGGAGCAGCCAACACCAGGTGCCCGGACCACGGCATGGCGCTGCCCGGGCGCCGGGGTGAATGCGGACAGGCGGAGCACGCTGCAGCCCTGGGAATGGCACCCCGCCCCCTTCCCCAGTCCCAGTCTCATTCCCTCCCTCACCACCTTGGGAACCAATCCCTATTTGTTACGTTGTAAAGTGGATTCACTTTATGCGAGGGAAACCTGATAGTCTATTGCTGAATCTCTGAATTGGCCCCCAAACTCTCCAAATCAAGTTGGAGGCTTCTGACTCAGTTCAGACTCAATGGGTCTCTTAATTTGATTTAGATTCAGAGATTTGGCCACCGAATCAGGCCGAATCTCCTCTGAATTGAATCAGCTACCAAAGCCTCACACATCTACACATATAGATATACATACACACACATATATATACATAAACACATACACGTGTGTATGCATATATGTATATACATATATATGTAGATGTATGTGTATATGTATGTGTGTGTGTTTGTGTGCGTGTAAGATACATATATACACATGTGTATATATGTATACATATACACACAAATACGTTAATGCAAAATTGTGAGTGTGTGTGTGTGTGTGTGTGTGTGTGTGTATTGGTCCAACCAGTTAATCTGTTTTGACTAATACATCAAAGAGCAAAAAAAAAAAAAAATAGAAAAGCTCAGAAATCCAGACCGTTTCAAATTCCAGAATGCTCCAAAGGAAGATTTTAGGGAACCCAAACATCAGTATTTGTATCACTGAAGCCAGCCTATGCTGCTACCCCACATTTGTGGGTGTCATGCGTAACCTGCTAAGATACACCTCTATCTTGGAGAGTCCTGGTGGACAATGCCAGGACTGAGAGGCAGAAAGCATTTTTAGCCCATTTTTGCTAATGGATCATTCAGACTGAGATTAAAGTCCCCTTTCAGCACATACTCCAGCACCTGCATGATTTCCAGAGCCCCACGCACGTACTTCAGCACCCTAAATGAGTTGTCCAAGGTGATGAGGGGCAGCATTCGTCAGTTCTGAAGACAGAACCCGGCCCTCCAATGTCCCCAGGCCACTTTTTCTCACAAATCAGCTTTACACAGCATCTTAAGGGCTACGCTTTCCAAGGCTAACAACAAGGAAAGCTCCACGAGTTGCCTGAAATAACGATGCCAAGGTGTCTACAGAACAGCATATGGAATAGGTACAACCCATTGACTGCCAATGGCCTTGGAACACATACTTGCAAAATTCAGCCCGTGCAAGTCCTGCATGCAGGTAAGCTGGTTATGACGGCTCACCGCTGCAGTCACCTTTCTCTCCACTCGACACACGCACATGTGAGAACAAGATGCTGGCCAAGAGATGCTACAGGATCACAACAGAATGATCCATTGGATAGACTGGATGAAGCGCTCAATGTACTCCAGGAAGAAATTCTGCAGTGGATTCCTACAGGGTGACCAGATCTCCTTTCCCGCTCTCTACACCACATTGGGCCATTTTGTTACACATGCTTGTGCCTGCTTATTGTACTTTGTGAGGATGACCAGATGGATCTGATCAATCTCTTTAAAAGTTCTTTGGTTTTATTAGAGGTCTCAGATGCATGAGCAGCATAGGGATCAAGTGAAGGGATGGAGGAACAGCTGGCTTCTTTCACTTGATCCTCAGGCTGCTCATGCATTTGAGACCAAGCTGCTGCCCTGGCCTGCCTCACCATAAGGGCTGGGAAAGTGCTTTGAGACCCTCCACAGACAGGAAAAGAAGTAGGGGGAGCAGGATCGCCAGCTCTGTTTGAATTTATTCTGGGAGGTTTCCAGAACACCGATGTGCCCATGACTAACGTTAACATGCCCATGGGCTTGTGTAGGTCAAATCATCAAAATCAGAGAAAAAGAAGGTTGGACGGGACTTAAGGGGGTCACATCTAGTACAACCTGCTCAAAGCTGGACCAGCCCCAATCACATCATCCCAGCCAAATCAGTTCATCCCAATCAGTTACAGATTACGGTGCGCAGATTTACATCAGGAAGGCAAATGCACATGACAATTACATTTTAAAAACCCACTGGAGAATTGCATAAATCAGATTTATTTTCATGCATGCCCTAACGTTGATCTCCTGGGTGACTCTCAGCAGTCTCTTCAAGAGTTATATCTAATTCCTGGAGACTCCAGGGCAATCCTGGAGGGTTAGCACCCTTAAGGAGGAGAGACATGAGAGGGCACCCAGTTGCCAAAAGGGAGACAGCCAGTGGACAGCTGCATCCCAGGGATAAAAACTGGGAGGCAAGGGGGAGTTACTGAGGACTGAGCTCAGGCACTGTAAAGCAGCAAGCGCTTAAGGCCAGCACCATAAATCCACTTAAATGAGATGCTGGTGACATTATAGACCCATTTTGTTAGTTTTCCAACAGAGCGGCAGACCACAAAAAGTAATTTATACAAGGAGATGCTGAGGGCAGGGTGGGCAGCTCAGGGGAGCAGCCCCTGAGATTGTAAATTTATAAATGAGCTCCTGGCTCAGGAAAGGAAGGATTTTTAAAATAAGGCAGCTTGTCCCTGCTGCCAGGAAGACGAGTGCAACAGAGGAGGGAAATACGGAGAAGGCGGCTGACTCCGGAGGCAGCATCTGCATGGGAAAAGCAGGCGGCCTGCATGTTTCTGCAAAGAGGGAGATGGGCTCTAGCAGTCTCTGGCATGGATGCAAGTGCTAAGCTGCTACCGTGAGAGGCTGATGGAGCACATGGTGGAAAAGACAAACTGGGAGGGGAAGCTAGTACCGGAAACTGTCTAAATCAAAGGCCCTGAGAAGTCTGGAGGTGCTGCCCCTTCTTGGTGATACCCAGGTCCTGCAGCTTTCACCTGATGGAAAATATTTAGTATGGTAGTGTTAGAGTGATGCTGTAATCATGATGGTCTGGGAATTATGCAAGAGGCAAGGATCTCTTCAGGACATCTCTTTTTATTGGCCTGAGCTAGGATAGCGTTAGACAAGCTTTCAAATGTGAGATATCCTTCAGGTCCAAGAAGAAAAGCCAGCACAGGGCTGAAAGAGTTGGATGGGTGGGGAAGAGATATTCCCAGGAGGTGCAGGCAAACCATGAGCAGAAGAAAAGAACCTGATTAATGGGAGAGCAAGACCTACCAAGAGGAAGGATGCTCATTATCACTTTTTCAGTGTGGGGGACAAATTCAGGACTCGGGTAGGTTATAACATGTCCTACAGCCAATATCACTAAGTCCTTGGTTGTCTCACAGAAAAAAAAAATACATTAATGACAGAGACATACCTATCATTAGGAACTCACTTGTCACAGAGAAGCTGCTCCCTCTCTGACCTCACTATCCTCTTGCTCAAGGGAAATGACCCAACAGCTTTAAAAAGTGAACTTGGAGACAAAAACATTGTAAGATGCTGGACACTACGAGCCCCCTTCCCTGCCCCCCCCTTCAATCTTTCCCCCTCCCCACTCACCTGCTACCTGGCTGCCCCCAGCTGTCAGTTCAGGGCTGTCAAGTCCTAGATGATAGCTAGCTCACCCGGGATACTGGAGGACAAATTGGAGATTTTCTCTCAGATGAACAGCCAGGAGTTAAGTTAACTCAAGCTAGGAAGCACAGCTCAAAGATACTCCTTGCCCCAGGTAGCATAACTAAGGTGCCTGGAACTCATTGTTAATGAGCCATAATGTGCAATTGTTCAGGTTTTCAGTGGTCTAATTGTAATGTGTAATCTCACCCTATGAAATCCTTGTGTCTGGGCCTTGTCTTCACTAGGGAAGAAAGCAGTATTTAATATTAAGTGGTTCTTCAAGCATGACCAGACAGTACCTTGTGGTTGAACATAAGACATCTTTCCATCGTTGCCCAAGTGGAGTTTGGTGATCTAGGCTTGTCCCTACAATTTATCTCAGCAGAGTCCAGACTGAGCCAGATACATGCGTGCTGTCAGACACTTAATTAGCGTTCAATGTTGGGAAAACAATTAAGATAATCAG
Source organism: Crocodylus siamensis (assembly GCF_052110815.1). NCBI lineage: Eukaryota > Metazoa > Chordata > Crocodylia > Crocodylidae > Crocodylus > Crocodylus siamensis. The sequence goes on from NC_143399.1 coordinate 203,641,921, forward strand.
TCTGTCCAGGAAGGCATTGGCCACTGTAGACATGCCATGTCTAGAGAGGGTGTTGTGTCATGGTGAGAATCGCTGAGCTACAAAGCAGGGGATCCAAATAGGTCTAACACAGACTGGATTTTGTAGCTTATGTAAAGATTTAAATATCTCTTCATGCTGCCTCCTCATCTGTAAACAGGACTCATAAATGGGATGAATCAAATGTTTCCCCTCCAAAACTATTTTGTGGAAAGAAAATTTGTCGTATGTGAAAAGATGCTATTTTTGGTTTTGAGGAAAAAAAAAACACAAAAATGTATGCGCCAAGAAATGTTTAGCTTTTTAAATGCATTATAGAAAACAGTCTCTGAAGAATATTACTATGAAAATTAAAGGCATGACATTTGTTGTGGACATTAAAGAAAGGGAGAGGGAGAAAGGGAAAGGGAGAAAGGGGACAGGAAAAGTGCCCAACTAGTATGAACAACGTGTCCTACTTCACGGGGGATGTTTCCAAGCGTAATAGACTAATGCTTGTTTAACCCTTGGAACAGAAAGATTATAAAGAAAAGCAGAGTATTGTTCTGATTACAAGAAGACACTGAACTTGTAAATAGTTTCAGAAATGAAACACATCTTTCTGAAGGGTCTGGAAGTCTTGACTAACATTTTCCTTAACTCTGATTTTCCATACCTGTCTATCCCTGAGAACTCCAATGACATCAGGACAATTATCTCTTGTAATTCCATCTGCAAACAGGATCAGGGTAGGGAACAGCAACTTCACAAGACAGCCGGTTCTCTTCAAATTACCAAACCACCTCTGGAGACCTTTAAAGTATCCAGCTAAACTTTTATCAGTTTGCCCATCATGGCCTCCAATGAATGTACTGCATTCTGTTGGATCAAAGGAAACCAGAGTACCCAGGGGACATTTAAAAACAGTGTATTCTTTGCAGCAAGCTGCAATCTACTTCCCCTTGTACATACCTATTAGATCTGCAGATTGAACCCAGGATCACTGTGACAGGGAATTGCAGGAACAACTGCCCCTCAGGTCACCAAGGCTGCTTGTACACGTGACAATGTTACCATGTACACGTGATGAAAATTTCTCATTTTCTGGCTAAATGGTATCACATTTTATACATATGCGAGTTTTGGGGGTCTTAAATGAGTTTGCATCGTCACAAACTAAACCACATCCTGATACAGTTTAGTTTGCAATGTCGCAACATGGAATGTTGCAGCCATTAATCTGTCAACTTTCCCCTGTCCATGGGAGAGGCAGGCAGGCTCTACTGAAAAAAATAGGATTGGGCCCCTTGCTGCTTCTGCCTTCAGCAGGTGCCTGCAGCCACCAGTACAACTGAGGCCACCCAGAAATGGGCTGGCTTGCCCCTGGAGCACTGCGGGGAGGTGGCTGGAGGGTGGCTGGGTATGCTGATGGCTGGAGAAGGTGGCAGGCACAGTGCACAGGGCACTGGAAGCCTGGGTGAGCTCAGGAGAGAGTTGGATTGGTAGTCTCTGAGGTCAGGCAGCAGCCAGCCTGCTAGCAGTTTGCTCAGCCAGCCCTTGGGGATACCACTTCTGTCTCCAAGGAAAGGACTAGGCCCCCCAGACCTTGCAAAGTTAGGCAGGATCCGCTGAAAAGAAAAAAAAAAAAGTATTAGGCCTGTGGCAGAGCACCTTCAGTGTTCACAGAAGAGCTCGGAGATAAGGGAGGAACTATAGGGATGGCAGGAGGTTCCTGTGGAGCCCAGTGGGGTTCCTATTCCAAAGGAGAAGGATGAGGCCCAGAGAGAACAAAGTCCATCCTAGCAAAGATGGCTAACAGCTTGTAGGCCTACAAAGGGGCCGGGCAGGCCCTGGGCAGGGGTGAAGCCAGGGGGCTCATGTGAGTCCAGTAGAAATAGACCCCAGGCTATCTTGCTGCAGGCACTAGGGCAGCTGAAATGGGATGCTGGCTCTATGGTGATGCCTAGAGCAGGACCCCCTTTAGAGTACAGAGGGCAGCAGCTGCCACTTTGGCCTTCTAATCCCTCGACTAGTCCATGTAAGACAGCCAGGGCCATATGGCCAAAGGGCAATTGAGCTCACCACGAGGGACAGGCCAGGGCTGCAAAGTGCCATCTGGAACCCCAACTGGCCTGGAGACAAGGCTAGAGCCTATATAGGCTGAAAGTCCTCTCGAAGGGGAAGACATCACAGCCAACAGAGGGTAGAGGTCAGTCAGCAGGCTGGTTGCAATGAAGGAGGCTGCAATCCAGCCTCTAGAGGGGAGGATTCCACTAGAGCCACTATTAGAGACTGGTCCAGGAGAGTGAGGATTACATCCAGGCATGAGAGAGAGAACTAGACCAGGGCAGATAGGCTTTCTTGGTCCTGGATAAGACCAAAAATTGCACCCTGCCAGGGAAGGGTGGTCTGGTGGGGCTGTCCACAGTAGGGGAGCTCCCCAGAAATGTGAAGCCAGTTACCTCCCCAGTGAAAGGCTGGTAGGAATGCCTGAAATGCCCATGGGAGAGCCACCTGAGCCTCTGGGGGTGTAAGACACCAAGGCCACAGCATAGGGGTGGAGTATGGGCCCCAGTGAGAGAGGCAGAGCAGTTACCCCAGTGGGGGGGTGGAGCGTCTGGGGCTAGAAGCTTAGAGAACAGCCTAGTGCCCACAGGGTGAGCAAGTTGAGGCCCCAGAGATGGGGTCGTGTGTTGAGGCCTCCGGAAGGGGAAAGTTAGACCCAGGTAAGTCCTTGGATGCCTGAGGCCGCAAGTGGGCCCGAGGCTGAATGGGTGAGTAATCGGCCCTAGTCAGCCAGCGAGTAAAAGTGATGAGTTAGCTGAAGAGGGGGTTTGATCAGAACTCCACCCAGGGAAAAGTGAATTGGCTGGCCACTGTTCAGATGAGGGTCACGAGAAGGCCTGAGAGGTTGCGTGCTAGGCCACCCAAAGAGTGCGAGCAGGCAAGCCTGATGGCCTATGGGAACTGCTCAAGGGAGCAGGGAAGAATGAGCGTGGCTCAGTGAGATGCAGCATGTAAGAGACCCAGTAAGAGCTGGCAGAGTGAGAGAGACCCAGTGAGAGCGGGTGGAGCGAGTGAGGCCCAATGGGGCAGAGAAAGGATGCATGTATGAGACCTGTGTCTGAGAGCTCAACCCCCTGAGACCTCAAGGGGCTGAGTTTGGCCCAGCCATGAGCTGGAGCAAAGAGCATCCTGGCACAATAATAGGCAGCCTCCTGCATTTTTACAACCACTATCTTAACAAGGCATGGCAGGCGAAACTGGGCAGACTGCCCTAGACAGGGGGACAGGCCAGTATTGTGACTGGGCCTGGGAGTTCCCCCACCATCACAGGGCCCCTCGCCGCTTCTGCCTTCAGCAACCACCTGTGGCCGCCAGGACAATGATAAGTATACAGTGACGGAAAAATAAAACCCACCGTTTCAATTAAAAACTCACTGTTTCAATTTAAGGGGCACAGAATGCAACCCGGAAGGACTCAATCCACATCACGCGTCCAAGCGTCCCAAGGGAGTAAGGTTCTGCGGCAAATATTTCCTGTCTCAACAGCAGAAGCCGATCTGTTACCTCTCAAACAGCTTCACCACAAGAGGATCAAGGTATTCTCTCCTGATTTCGTTATCCCTATAAGTGAAATGCTACAGCCCAGACTGATTCCCACCCCCATTTTAAGCTGAATGTTCCAAGGCGTCCCTTACTCTAGCCCATAGCCCACATACCACCAAGACAGCATCCCTTGTTAGTCCCCCTAAATCACTGGAAACGTAACCTCTGCATCTTGCTTCAGGCATTTTGGCTTATTGGAGGACACACACCGACACAGAAGGAAAAGGGCTGAGGAGACGCATGAGGTTCCAAAATGAAATAAGTTTGGGCAAAGGAACTTCAATTAAAATGAGCTTTGCCAAGAGCCTGTCTGTGTTGTATGGATATATATACGTATATTTAAAGCATGTGTTTCTATTGATTGGGGAAAAAACCCCAAACCCTGAATCTGCAATAACAAATGTTGCCCGCAGATTTTCACATGGATAGAGTATCTGGTACTTCAGATTTAAAACAGCCTACATAAGAAGGATACCTCTTTGGATATTTGAGGTGTGTGATGTCTGGGTTTGAGCACTCCCGGGTGAGCTTAGCCTAGGTGTGTTCAGCCACACTGCAAAGTCCTACCCTAAGTCACGGAGACCTCATAGCTGCTAAGCTCCCTGACATAATTTCACTATGTCTTAGAAGGACACCTCTCATGGGTCTACAGGAAGCTGAGCAACTCTGACACTTTCCCAGTGAATCATGAGATCTTATATTTCCTTCTGAGCACATGGAGGGACATATGGAAAGGCCTTGGAGGACTACCAGCACTGGAATGGGTTGGCCTGTGGCCTCACTGAAAAAAAAAAAGAGAGGTGATAAGTCTGAGTGAAAGCAGCACATAAGAGTTGAAGCCAAAGAGAAGACAGCTAGGCAGGATTGCACACTCCACTAAACCCACGGGAGAGGTTTTATGTATGGATAGAAAGAGTGGGAAGAAATTAGACAAGAAAGATCCCAGAGTTAGCTCTGCAGGGAGGAGATAAAGGCCTTCATGAATAGAAGATTACTTTATAGAATCACAGAAAATAAGGGCTCAAAGGGACCTCAGGAGGTTGCATCTAATCCAACCTGCTGCTCAAAGCAGGACCACCCCCAAGTACATCATCCCAGCAAAGGCTTTGTTGGGCCAGGTTTCAAAAACCTCCAAGGATGGAGACTCCACCAGCTCCCTGGGTAATCTGTTCCAGTGCTTTGCTGCCGTCTTAGCGAGAAAGTTTTTCCTAATATCCAACCTCAACTTGCCTCGCTGCAACATGTGCCCATTGCTCCTTGTTCTGCCATCTGCCCCCACTGAGACCAGCCCAGCTCCATCCTCTTTGCCACCCCCTTGAAGGGATTTGAAGGATGCTATTCAATCCCCCTCGGTCTTCTTTTCTCCTGACTAAATCAGTCCATTTCCCTCAGCCTCTCTTCACAAGCCATATGCCCCAGACCCTGAACCATTTTCCTTGCTCTCCATTGGACTCTCTCCAACTTGTCCACATGCTTTCTGTAGTGGAGGGACCAAACCTGGACATAGTGCTCCAGCCGTGGCCTCAGCAATGCAGAACAGACATTCCTAATATGACACTAGAGGTACTACCTCCACAATCAGGGCCCTACTTCAGTCAAATGACAAGGCTGAGAAAAGCAGAGGTACCACCCCATTGCCAGAAGGCGGGACACTGGAGGACAAAGATTTGCTGATTTAGTCAAGAAAGGCTGGGGCAGAGGTAGGGCCTGAACCCAGAGCTCTGATGTTGCAGGCCAGTAGTCCCCAAGAGCCATCCTTCCTCAGCACAGGGCACTTGCCCAGAAGAGAGAAGGGATGTCTTTCCTTTCCTTTTCATCATCACTCTAATGCAACGTAGGGATTTAACTCCCCGCTAACTGGTTACAACAGCCTAATGAAAAGCATTTCCTCAAGCTGCTTCCTCTGTGATGGAGGACTATTTCTTAGCAGAGCCCTCTTACTGCTAAGATGTTTCAGCAGCCACTTCTCCAGGAATCCCACTCAAAAACAACTAATTGTCTTTCTTCTCCTTCAAAGTCGAGCCACTCTTAATTTTTAAATCTCCAAATAGTTGAAAGGAGTTTTCCTCCCCTAAATCACTCTCCAGGACAACATGTTTCCAGTGCGGAAGATGTCACAGTTGGATTGATATGAACTGATCTCGATAGCAGCTGTTCCCAGATCGTTATTATGGCTGCAGGCTCCTGTAGCAGCATTTTACCCATTTCATTCAGGGATTATGCGAGAGCCAGCTAATTGCCCTGTATCACTACAGGAGCCTACAGACATAACAGTTGCAACTTAGTGATCTTCCCCTCTGAGCACTGTTTCTTTCTCCCTCTCCTGTAAATCAGATAAAAGCTATATTTGCCCGAGTCTGCTCAGCCCCACTTTTACCAAAACCAAACATCACTTCATCCTCTAAGCAATTCAACATTCATTAAATGATGATAGGAAAGTAGGGTTGGAAGGGACCTCAAGGTCATCTACTTGCTCAAGGCAGGATCATCCCTGATTAAACCACTCCAGATAAGTGTCTGTCCAGCCTGTTCTTGAACACTTCCAAGGTTGGAGATCTTGCAGTTTCTCTTGGTAGCTTATTCCAATACTTGACCGCCTTCCTAGTCAGGGAACTCCTTCTAATCGCCAACCTACGTTTCTTCTGCTGTAGCTTGAGGCCATTGCTCTTAGTCCTGTCCCCTACAGCCACAGAGAAAAAGCCCATCTCCAGCCTCTCTATAACCGCTCTGAAGATGGTTACATCAGTAACTGGATTAATATAAAGCTAAAGCAAATGACATTTGGAAATTTTTCCATAAGATCTAACCTGTTATCAAATCCCCCTTCAGTCTTCTTTTCTCCAGGCTAAATAACCCTAGGTCTTCCAGCCTTTCCGCATAAGTCTCATCTCCCAGGCTCCCGATCACTTTTGCTGCTCTGTGCCAAACTCTTTCTAAGCTGCCCACATCCTTCTTGAAGTGAGGGGCCCAAAACTGGACACAGGACTTCTGGTGAGGCCTCAGCAGGGAGCAGAAAAATCACATCTCTTGATTTGCAAATGACCCAGGATGCGCTGTTGGCTGTTTTTTTAACATGAGCAAACTTAGCTCATATTTAGGTTAAAGTCCACTGCAACTCCCAGGTCCTTCTCTTCAATGCTGCAGCCTAACCAATGATTCCTTGATAACTGAATTTGTTATTTAATGTACAGTAACACCTGAAGACTACCATCAGAGTCAGTCCTGCCCCATGAAGTATATTGTACAGACACATGGTGAAATACAGGCTGTCCTAAAGAACTAAGCATAAAAGATGGAACAAAAGGCATCATTTTACCTACTTCTTAACACGGAATTAGGTATCAGGCAGGTATCCTCAGATCACCATAGATGTTTGTGGAAAAGCCAAAAACTCTACCTGAAAAAGCTGGCTGGGGAAAAAAAAAATGGGGGGAAAAAAAGGAATTGTCAAAATTTAAATTCCAGATTTATCTCAGTCGAAGTTTTGAAATGTAAAAAGCAAGCCAAGCATTGCTCTTAGTTCTGCCCCTGACAGCCACAGAGAAAAGTGCATCTCCATCCTCTCTACAATTACCCTGCAGGTACTAGAAAACTCCTATCAAATTCTCCCTCAGTCTTCTCTTCTCCAGATTAAATAACTCTAGTTATTTCAGGCTTTCCTCATAAATCTTGCTTCCCAGGCCTCTAATAATTTCTTCTTGCTGTCTGCTGGACACTTTCCAATCTGTCCGTATACTTCTTGAAGTGTGAGGCCCAAAATTGGACACAGCACTCCAGATACTAACAAAATCCTTTCTTCTTTTGAAGTTTCGAGGTAGCTTTCCATTAAAAAAAAATAAAAATTCAGCAGATTTCACACAACTCTTATTGTAACATATTGACTTTTGAATATGAGTGTGTGAACAGGTCTGATTCAAAGCCGAAGGCTGAATTCTCTGAGGTATAAGATGAAGACTGTATGCTCCTGCACTTCAGTGAAGGCACACACTAAAGTCAGTGGGAGGTTTCAATGGAGAACAAGGAGAGAAGACTGGCCTGCATGTCACAAGAAAACTTCCTGAGCTAGGGACCAGGTAACTTAATGCCTTTAAAACTCCAGCCACTGATGGCCCATGTCTTGCTGGTATATCCACAGCTCAGTGGGCCAGTCTGCTTAGCATCGGGAAGGCCATCTGGCCAGACGAAACATTGAGCTAAAGTGATATGGACATCAAAGCAGATGTAGAAAATGCTAGGGTGTTCCTACGAAGCAACCTGCCCTACAGCTAGAGGGAGGACCACCAGTACCCCCGACTGCCATTAAAGAAGGGAGTGGAATAAGAAAATTGAGAGGAAGAGGAAAGCCAAGGTTGAGCTGGAAGGACACAGCCAGGAAAGACAGGAATGAACTGGCCATAAGAACAGAAGATGTCACAATGAGAGAGAGAGAGAGAAGATCTGCTTCCCTTTCAGTCCCCACTGCAACCCTTTGTTCCCACTTTTCTTCTCCTCTACCTTATTTTCTTTGTCCCCTCTCTACATTTCCATCCCAGCAGAACTGCCAGCTCATAGTGCACAAACTTCACTGATACACCTATCGCCATTCATCCTCCCCCGTACCTGAACAGACACAGGTTGAAAACCTAACCTTGACCCTATAGATCACTGAGCTTTGAAGCAGACACTTCAGTTAGATTAACAGGGAGCTGAGATCTCAGAGTCAACACGTCGGGCTCTCTGCAGACTCAGGCAGACATCGCTACACTGTCTAACAATTGGGAAGTTTGTTCCGCCAACATAAAGGCTAGAAATTCATCTCAAACTATACTGGCAACCTCAATATCATAAGAGCTGGATCCAGCTCATGGCCATATGTTTGGCATCCCTGAGCTAACCGTTAGGCCCAGAGGAGACAATAAAGGCTCTTACAAACTGTTTCTGGCAAGTTGCCCTTCAGAAGTTAGAGGCATTGTGTCTGTATTTTCCTAAGATCTGTAAACTAAAGACCTCTGTTACTATACCTGGCCTTTTAAAGGAGCCATGCCCCTTATCATGTACACAACCATCGATGCTGGTACCATTTTAGGGGTTTGGCTGTAGCTGTGTTGGTCTAAGGACCATAGGCAGGCAAGGTTCTTTGGGTGAATCTGATATCTTTTTATAATTAGATGGACTAAAAAAGTTGGGAAAAGTCATCTTTGCAAGCTTTTGGATACAAACACTCTTCATCAGGCTGAGGAAGCATCTGCAGGTGGTGTGTGCTCTTCCAGGGGGAAGGAGTGGACCTGGGGAATCCTCCAAGAGCACAGACCAACTGCAGACGCTTCCTCAGCCTGACAAAGGGTGTTTGTTCTCAAAAGTTTGCAAAGAAGTACCATTTTAGTGCTTTATGGCTTTTAGTGGAAGAAAGAGCACACTAGAGCAAAGACAAGGAAACCACTGATGCTCAAATATCCTCTCCCCAGCCTCCTACCCAAAGTGGAGACGCCAGCACCCTTCCCAATGATCTGATCACTCATTTTTACTGCTGGCCAGGTAAATAGCTGCCTTCCATGAGCAGCTTACTGCTGGCATGAGAGGCCTGAACACGCTCAGTCGGTTTGTGCCTTGCAACACACCGAAGTACCTGTAACACAGTCCCCCAAACCCATTTTGATGCACACGCGGAGCACCACGTAGCACTGTCCCTTTCTTTAGGAAGAGGTTGGAAAGCAGCAGCAAACCGTTGGGAGGCACCGACCTCTGCTGGACAGCGGGCATGCTGCAGGCCCAACGCGCCCTCCAAAAAAACGATTATAAACTGGAATTTCCCCCTTCAGGCTAAAGTCTTGGTCTGGCTGTCGAGCATCTCTGCTTATTTTCTCAGGACACCTTCCCAAAGATGCTAAAGTCAGGGGTTGCGAGGTGCCAGCTCCCAGATACGTTGCATGCTAGCAAATCCTAGTTTCCCCTCAGTTCTAACATCTGGTCCCTTCTGCCCCACATCACTCGACCTCATCAGGCTCCTTTTGCCTGCACTCACCCTTCTCTTGCCTTCTTTTCCATCTATTTTATTACTATTCAAGTTCCACTCATAATGCTGATCTCCACCCATAACCCCAGGGCACTGGGTACATCTGTTCCAGTGATCAGGTGCATGGTGTGGCACTCAGAGCCAGCCTACACAGCTAAGCTTTGGCCGGGATGATCTCGTTGGAGCTGGTCCTGCTTGGAGCAGAGGGTTGGACCTCCTGACCTCGTGTAGACCCACACCGCTAAAGTGCCTTAAAAATGGCAATTCTAAGCTATTCTTGCCTAAATCTGATACAAATCTGCAAAAGCAGGTATAAAATTTAGGTGTGAATAGCTAAAGCGCCTTAACGCACATGTAGATACGTTAAGGAGCATTAATGCTGCATATGTCAACTAACTTGGGACTGACTTTAGGTGCATGTCTACACATGCATGTGCTAAGGTGCATTAACATGGTATGCAGACTGACTTGGGACTAACTTTAGTCCTAACTTTTGGCACCTGTCTACACATGCTAAGGTGCATTAACGTGGCATGCAGGCTGACTTGAGACGAACTTGAGTCCCAAGTCGGTCTGCAAACCAAGTTAATGTGCCTTAGCATGTGCATTTGTAGAGACTCAAACTAAATCACCTTAATGTGCATTAGACTAATACACATTAAGTTTAGGAGCATGTAAAAGCATATCTAGACATGCTCTGTATCTCTGAATCATATGAGGTGCTTGGCCTCAATAAAATCTTGCTGTAATGAGCCTTAAAAATCACTCTTTATTATTGGTATAGCTGTAAAGACATGGAGCCCTACTTAGTGCAGGATGCCACTGTGCTAGGAGCTGTACAAAGACAAAATAAGGACATTGCTTATCTCATTGGGCTTACAGATGTTTCTAGGTGACCCCTCACTTCTTGGACTGTATCAGAATCACTATTAGCTTAGACTGACATTTGGCTCGCAAGAAGAATGACCCAAAGCCTAATGAGAGGATTTTATAGTTTCATAGTTTCTAGGGTCGGAAGGGACCTGAGTAGATCATCGAGTCCGACCCCCTGCCATGGTAGGAAAGAGTACTGGGGTCAAATGACACTGGCAAGATGTTCATCCAGCCTCCTCTTAAACACCCCCAGGGTAGGAGCCGGCACCACTTCTCTTGGAAGCTGGCTCCAGACCCTAGCCGCCCTGACCGTGAAGTCGCCTCCTGATATCTAACCTAAACCTACCCTCTGCCAGCTTGTGACCATTATTCCTGGTCACTCCTGGCGGTGCTCGGGGGAACAGCGACTCCCCCAATGCCTGCTGTCCCCCCTGACTAGTCTGTAACAGGCCACTAGATCCCCCTCAGCCTTCTCTTGTGGAGGCTGAACAGGTTCAGGTCCTGTCACCTCTCCTCATAGGGTCTGCCCTGCTGCCCTCTGACCTTGAGAGTGGCCTCCTCTGGACCCTCTCCATGCTGTCCACATCCCTCCTGAAGTGCAGTGCCCAGACCTGGATGCAGTACTCCAGCTGCAGCCTGACCAGTGCCGCATAGAGGGGGAGGATCACCTCCCTGGCCCTGCTCGAGATGCATCTGTGGATGCAGGACAAGGTGTGGTCGGCCTTCCTGACCGTGTCCCCAGACTGCCGGCCCATGTTCATCTTGGCATCAATGATGACCCCCAGATCCTTTCCTACCTCTGCCCTGCCGAGAAGGGAGTTCCCCAGCCTGTAGGTATGGTGCCGGTTCCTCCTCCCCAGGTGCAGCACCTTGCACTTCTTGGTGTTGAATCCCATCCCGTTCTCTCCGCCCACCCCTGTAACCTGTCTAGGTCTGATTGCAGCCTGTTCCTCCTTTCTAGCGTGCCCACATCCCCCCACATCTTAGTGTCATCAGCAAATTTGAGCAGGTGCTTTTCACCCCCTCGTCCAAGTCGCTGATGAAGATGTTGAACAGTGCGGCCCCGAGGACCGAGCCCTGGGGGACCCCACTGCCCACATCTCTCCAGCTTGGTCCTGAGTGACAAGAGAGGGACTGATTTGACTTTCCCAATCTGTCACCAGCTAGGCCCTTCAACAAGACTGAGGGGAAACAGAAGCAGCTGGAAAAAGCATTCGGCGAGCATGAGCAGAGCGGAGGGTGCTCGTGTGGAACTGGCATGTGGGTATCCGCACGGAGAGCGACTCCATGCCAGGTGGCTCTTTCCAGCCCAGTGCTATCAATAATTAAAACCGCAGAAGGCAATTAAGAGAGAATGGTAATTAAAGCCAGATGCTAGAAAGCATCTCCCCTCACCCCCGCACATACCAGGCTGCAGACACATCCAGTGACTCACTCAGAGGCAGTACTTAAGAGGAAGAAACCAGGATTGTTCAGGGAGCGATTAGATAGGATCAGTAACAAGGTTGGTGGGTGGGAGCCACAGAGTGGGAAGGAGCCCTGATGAGGTGCCTGTCCTTGAATCTTCCTGGCAGGTTATAAGGACCATAAATCAAAGAGGGGCAACCCTGGCAGATGCTGGCAGGAGCCGAGCTTCAGTCCCTCCATGATACTGAGGGGAAGAGAAGGGGCATCCCAGTCCCTGAACCTGAGCAGTAGCCAGGAGACGGAGGGTAAGGAGAACTTGCAAAATGTCACAGAAGAAATCCAAGCTAGGAGGCAGGGCAGCAGGGAAGAGACTTTGTGTGATCACTGTAGGGGCAAACTCCAGAGCTGGGGACAAGCAGAACTTCCCAGCTATTAGGTTGCTGGCTCTGCCACCAACCTGCTGTGTGACCATGGGCAACTCGCTTGACATCCATGCCTCGGTTTCTGTGACTGTGAAATGGGGTCAATAGTGCTGCTCTTCTATACAGGGAGTTGTGAAAACAAATTCAGTGTCTGCAAGGTGCTTGGAGAAGCATCCAGAATTACACATCCCTTTCTGTCCTGCCTATAATACAAGGGGTTTGGGTAACTGTATCCAACCCTTTCTAGTTACGGGGAATACCACGGACAATAAATTCTGCATATGCTGCAGCAGACTCCGTGGATTTCATAGACATCAGGGCTGGAAGGGACCTCGGGAGATCATCGAGTCCAGCCCCCTGCCCAAAGGGCAGGAAGGCAGCTGGGGTGATAGGATCCCAGCAAGATAAGCATCCAATTTACTCAATAAGATGATCGGTCATCTTCACTTGCCTGGGCAATGGGTTTGCAATCCTGACACACCAGCACAAGTACCTTTCTAGAATTGGAGTGGAGCTCTACAAATGTACCATGCAAGCTGGCCAGTTCTGCTCGGCCTTTATGGTCTTTGTCAGGGGAGAGCTGAGCTGGGTGAGCTCTCTCTTCCTAAGGAAACAAGGAAGTTTGACATTTCAAACTGCTTCCTGGGCTTTGAAGCCTCATGGAAGCCTCCAAAAAAGTCCCAGGGAAGCAGTTGACCACACAACCCATGTGCAGCAGAAGAGATTCAGGTCAAGTCCTTGTACCAATCTAGTCATTTTACTCCAAACGCAATAGGTTTAGCAGGAGAAACTCTGGAAGACCTACTCTGAAGCTAGACAAAGGATTGCCCCAGGATCTGCCTAGTGAAATGTCAAATCCCAGTATTAAGTTAGACAAAAGAGAGATGGACTCTAGTCTTCCTCATCACAGGGAAGTGACTGCAATAGTGAGTCATCCAGGGTAGGCCAATCTCCCCTCCCCTCCCCATGGAAGACATCATGGGGGATTCACCCTCTTGTAGGCTAAGAGAAGTGCTGAAGTCTTGAAGACACTGATGGGATGGAAAGTGAAGGTCTTTCTCCCTGCCAAGCTTCCACATCTGCTCATAAAAGAGAGCGATTGAGGCTAACTACTACCTAGCTAGGCAAAGGCATGCAGGGTTTTTAGGGGAGGGCTTTAATTACTAGCAGCTGAGGCCAGGTGGGTGCCATCAGCTGTTCTAGGTTGGTCAGGTCTGTTTCTTTCTGTTTTAACCCTAAACTCCATTTTTTGTAATCTCTGCTAGTACACACATCCCCACGAAACAGTTTGGCTTTGATGGATCAAAGTCTACTGTGAAATAGCACCCATTCAAAGATTTCCAGCCAGCTGCAGCAGAAATGTATTCAGGCCAATAGCACACCCTTGGTCAGGTAAATTTTCTGAAATCACTCACACGGCTTTGGGATCAGCATCAGCTCAGGAAGCTTAAGCATATCATGGGCTAGCTACAGACATGCCAGCTCCAGCACAGACTTAACAAGAAACAGCCCAGCGCAGAAACAGCTGCATTAAGCAAATACAGCCAGTCGATGTAGGGCCCTTTTATAGTCTTGTGCTGCCTAACTCAATTAGCTTGGATGCTAATTGTAAGATTTCAGTTCTGCTTGGTTCTGCTTATCTGCTCCACTTCTGCCTCAGCTGTGAGTTGCTATGGGGTGAATGCATTTCACTTTTTCATCAAGGTGAATCACTATGGATTTGAGTATTTCCCTCCTGTTCTTTGGATTCATTTTTTTTTTGCTGTTACCCGCTATTAAAATAAGCATGGAAACTTAGATGCTAGAGTCTGTAAGGTATAATCTACTGGTGGTAACGAATAAGGGTCCTTCTGTGACTTCCTTTAGCTTTCTGTAGCCAAGACAGCATTGTAGCTACTATTTCTTTGCCCCGGTGCTGTAGGGCATGCCTCAAATGGTTTGAAAAACTTCTTCCCCTTTGCTACTGGTAACAGTTAAATGGTTGTATACTGGGTTGTCATCTCCCAGTATATTGAAACCTATGTAGTGATAACTTTCCTCCATTCTTCCCAGTCTTTTGCAATGCTTGTACAATCGGTCACTTTTAATCCCATTCAGTTGTTGCTGTTGGGTGTCTAGCTTGTCCTGGTCTTCCTCTTTTTCTTCATCCACCCACAGCACCTGGCAGTATGGTATGGGTAAGGATGCCTGGCCTTCTTGTTTCATGTCCAAGCCACTGCATGTTTCTTCTTCTGATTTTGAGTAAGGGTTCGTATTTGCCGACTTCTTGTCGGATTTGATCTTTCACAGATTCATTTCTTCTGTGTGTGGTGTAGGGTATGCGCAGGAGTCTTCTGAAGCACCGCATTTCACAGGTCTCAGTTTGCTCTTCCAGTGCCCTAGTGAGAGTCTAGGTTTTGCAGCCATAGAGACTTGTTGAAATGACAACGGCATATAGTAGGTAAAGTTTAGTTTTCATTGTGATGTTGCTGCTAGTTCAGGTTTTCTTCAGCTTTCCTACTTGTCCAATACCAAGGGCTAATCTTGTTTTTACTACTTTTTCTAATGTAGCATCTTCTGTGATGGTTGCTCCAAAGCATTTAAAGTGTGTTACTTATTTCTAGCTTCTCATTACTAATTTTTTACTGATCACTGCTATTGACTGATGTTATCATTTCTTTGCTCTTCTCTGCACTAATGTCTCTTTGTAGCCTTATGCAGCCTCTCTGTTATTACCTTAAGCTCTTCTGGGGTCCCAGCTATTGTCATCAGCACAACCAAGGCTGTTCGTTTCTCATCCTCCTACTGACACTGTCCCAGTGAAGTTCTCTAAGGTATCCAACATGATTTGTTCCTGGTACAAATTAAATAAGCATGGTGATGGTATGTGAAGACAACCTTGGCCTATTCCTACCTGGCTTCAAGTTGCAGCAAGAGATGTTTAAGTTAGATATTGGGGGGAAAAAACCTCTCTCCCTAGGAGGTGAAGCACTGGAACAGGTTACCCAGAGAGGTGGTGAAGTCTCCATCCTTGGAGGTTTTTAAGGCCCAACTAGACAATGCCTTGGCTGGGATGTAGTTGGGGCTGGTCCTGTTTGGAGCAGGGGGTTGGACTAGATGTGACCTCCTGAGGTCCCTTCAACCCTCGTTTTCCACAATTTTATGATGTTGCAAACCACTCTGCAATGCTGGTGTCAAGCAGGACTCTATTACTCACATTGTTGTAGAGTTCTTCTATAAGACTTATCGACATGGGACTGATGTTATGCTTCTTCATTGTCTAAACCAATATGAGCCACAAAACTGGAGAGGATGGGACACAGAACAGCTCTTTATCCAAGTTCCTTGCCTAGCCTGATTTCACACCCTAACGGCTGACGCTAATGTGCCTGCAGCCTTTGATTGCCTTATTTAGATAAGGTTTTTTTTTCCCAGTTATTTCAGTCTTTGCTACTTATCATCCCTGGTATAAAGTTCCAAGCGTCTGTGTGCTCAATCATGACATTACCTTGACATTCAAGAGATTTTCAAAAAGTAGGGGTTCTTTGTCTCCCTTTCAGGGGTAACTTCCAAACCATTCAATAAAAAGCTAGAAACGTTCTCTCCTGTTGGGCAAAAACTGAATTCTGTTATAAAAAACCCACTGAGTTCAGGAGCTGACATTTCCCAAAACCACAACGTGCTGCAAGACTAGAATTAACTCCACTAGCCTGATTTAACCATATGCTTCAATCCTTTACAAAACTCTTAACCATGCAAATAAGTCCTCACTGCAATCAACGGTCTCATCCACATGTTTAAAAGTGCCCGGCTGCATCAGGGCTTGGGATTCCAAGAATAAAATATCGAGGAGAAAACCCCGTTGCCTCAAAGCCTTTTGGCTGGTTATGGGGTCAGTGAATTTGTGTCGCCACCTTTCAGTTGTTGGATTTTTTTTTAAATGCCTTTGTCACCAAATTCTGTGCAAACCTGTGGAGGAAGGATCAGATTTTTGCCAGATTGCTTATCTATATATAGACAATGGCAATGGTCAGGGATGTCCTGAGAGCCAGACAACATGGTAGGTAGTGAGATCCAGTGGACAGAGCTTCAACCTGGTCCTCAAGAGTCCTGGGTATTTCTAATCCCAGCTCTGCCAGTGATGTGCTGTATTCATAGGCAAGCCATGCCCTTCTCTGTGCCTCAGTTTCCCCATCTGGATAAATGATACTGACTTCTTAGTAGATCTCAAAGCACTTACCGGGGGCAACTGTTATAGAAGAGCTAGGCATTGACCTAAATATGATATATGTTGGGATTTTTGTACTCGTTGCAGAAGGGGTAAAATGAATCCCTGATTTCTCCTCAGGCTAAAAACACCCGTAACAACTTGGGAGTGAGATTTCTCTCCCCATTTCACAAGTATTTTGGCTTATGGGAGCAGTGGAGGGTGGGTTGGAAGAAAGGAAATGGCTTATGGTTCTGTACCAGCCTGATCTTGCTAAGCTATCGTGCTGCAATCCAGTTTTTACACTTCATACAGCTGAGCTCTGGAATGCATTTAAGGGGCTGCTGCCATCCCAGTGAGATCAGCAGGCTCTTTGCTTAGGCTTCATGATGAATAGAGATAGAGTTAAGCATGTGCTTGACTTTAAACCTCTGCTTAAGAGGCTTTGCTGAACCGGAGCCCGAGGCTGCTTGGGGGCACACTTACGTGTTTAATAGCTCTGCTAGCTCAAGACTGCTCCTGCGTCTTGCCGAATCAAGCCCTAAATCGATACCCCATCCATTCTTTCCTTCCAAATGCCCCAAGGGGCCAAATCCGAGCCCACTGAAGTCAACAGCAGTCTTTCTATTGGTGCCAGTCGACTTTGGATTGGGTCCGAGCACTGGCTGTTATCCGATTACCATGAGGATGCTGAACACCAAACTCCGGGTCAGCGAATGCAGTCTCCCACCTATCTTGAGTTCAGGATCTCGGACGCTGTCTCAGTTTTCGCCGGCACTGGGGAAGTGATTGATTTTGGCCGTGTGTTGAAAGTACAATGCAGGAATTTGACAGCTGGCCAGGGACTGCCTCTGCAGATGTGTTATCCTTCCATCCTACCAGGGTTTGTTTGGTCTGAGTTTTCTCCCCCCAGCTGCTGTTGTCCTGGGGTGCGGGTGTGGGAGTGCTCCCAGCTGACCTCCGGTCTGTTGTCCCTCTTGGTGTCCAGGCTGCCCAGGTCTGAAGCCCAGGCGTGACATTGAAAGAACAAGGGGACTCATTATTCCCATCTATTCTGCACCGGTAAGGCCACATCTGGAGTCTTGTGTCCAGTTGTGGGCCCCCCATTACAGAAGGGATGCGGACAAATCAGAGAAAGTCCAGCCGAGGGCAATAAAAATGGTTTTGGGGTTGGGGCACATGATTTGTGAGGAGAGGCTGAGGGAATTGGGCTTATTTAGTCTGCAGAAGGCAAGCCTGAGAGGGGGTTTAATAGCAGCCTTCCCCTCCCTGCAGGGGGGCTGCAAAGAGGATGGAGCTGGGCTGTTCTCAGTGGGGGCAGATGACAGGACAAGGAGCAATGGGCTCAAGCTGCAGCAAGGGAAGTTGAGGTTGGATATTAGGAAAAACTTTCTCACTAGGAGAGTAGCAAAACACTGGAACAGATTACCTAGAGAGGTGGTGGACTCTCCATCCTTGGAGAATTTTTAGCCCTGGCTTGATAAAGCCTTGGCTGGGATGATGAAGTTGGGGCTGGTCCTGCTTGGAGCAGGGGGCTGGACTAGATGTGACCTCCGGAGGTCCCTTCCAGCCCTCCTTTTCTGTGATACTATGACTTGAATCTGTGTGTGGTGGTGAGAGCTCAGAGAGATAGATCGTCTCTTAGGACAACACACTAGTGGGTGTGCACACCAATAAGACCAGCTCAGTGAAACTGCTTGGGACTCTGGCTAGTGGCACATTATGTGCAGCTGATACCCACTATGTCCCCATAAGGGGCAAGCCTTACAACCCTCATATTTGTAGGTGGGATGTCCCCACCCTGTGCCAGTTCTTATCACTCTTTGCCAAAATGTCCCTTTTCTTACATGTCTTCTTTCCAAGTACGAACACCCGCAGCTCATCCCTTGCCAGCATCTCACCTCTGCTATCTCTACTTTACTAATGACTTCTTCCTTTTTAATCCTTGACTTGTTCAGCTGCTATTTTTAATTTGCATCATTTTTTTTTCCTCACTGTGTCTTTTATCAAGTCACCCAGCACTTAGAGGAGCCTGCTATTCCCAAGCTCCTCTGCAGTGTCTTAGCTGAACTACAGCTTAGCATAACTACGGCCTAGTATAACTGGAAATCGTACAACCAGCAGCAATGAAAAGCAAGGTCCTTTAGTAAATAATATGCGGCCAATTATGAATGTACAGCATGGTACGTTGGTTGGCAAAGGGGTTTGCTTCCTTCCATTTGGTGCCATTCCCCAGGCTCAGCTGCTGCTTCATTGCTATTATAAATCCTCCAGGCACCTCCTTCTTGTCAACAGAGACCCCAGAAAGCAGAGTCCTCACTTAGACAGTCTGATATCAATGAGGTATGACTATTCCTGTTAGTCTCCTGCTGAAGTCAATTGGTAAAGCACCCTTGTTTTGGGCACCCTCTTCCTCACTGGCTTTTATTACGGTTAAATAATAGAGGGGTATTATGGACATTTTAAGGGTGGGGGGAATTGAGAGGCGGGGAGACTTCCAAAGATGCTAAGAAGCAGGGTTTCACTGCATCATACAGACATGGGGCTGGAAGGGACACCCAGAGGTCATCTAGGTCATTTGAGGCAGGATCAGCTCTATCCAAACCATCCCACACAAATCCACTGTCTAAACTCTTAGCAACACTATGCAGTCGACCCTGACATGACATAAGACTTAACACCCTAACCTGACACAGGTAAAGCAGGGGGACCAACGGGCCACATTTATATTGTTTATTGGACTGAGTGTGCAGTTGGAAGAGACTTTGGACAAGTATTCTGGCACAAAATGGTTTTCCTTGGGTCACGAAGGACATTAGCAAATACATCCTGCTTCTCGCATACTCCCCGAGCCATCCCAGCTATTGCAACACTGCTAAAAGAGGTGAAGAAATCTCAGTTGAGGTCTGTAAAGAGAGCGTGAAGGAGGCACAATGAACCATCAGGATTGGTAGGGAGAGCAGAGGGCATCTGTGCTGGGGTGGGTGGGCGGTGCAGGGTCAGAGCGGGTGGTCCTGAGAGCCAGACAACAGGATGGATAGTGATACCCAGTGGGCAGAGCTTCCAACTGGCCTGCAGGAAACTTTGGGATTTCTAATCCCAGCTCCCCCAGTGGCATGTTGCATTCATAGGCAAGCCCTGCCTCCGTTTCCCCATCTGGATAAATTATATTGACCCCTTAATAGATCTCAAAGCACTTACCAAGGACAAGTGCTATGGAAGAGCTAGGCATTGCTGATATGAGTGCAAGAGAAATGCAGAGGGTGTGACAGGGCAGCAGAGGAGCTCTGTGAATTTGGCTTGAAGCAGGGCAAATTTACAGTTTGGGGTTTGTTTGTTTTTAAGGCAGCAAAGCTATTTAAGACTGGTTCCAGAAATGAGCAGAGTCAGGGTTGCTGTCCACTGATGGGAGTAGAGGTGTTGGGTGCAGTGTCCCACTGTCACCGGTCACCGGATACGTACTCTTTGCTCACTACAGTGCTCTATAATGCCATCTTTCCTCTGGAAGGAACAGGGGTCTAGCCCTCGTGCTTTGGACAAAACACTTGAAACCGTGCAGCAGGAGTAAACAAGCCCAGAGGTGTCTGCCTGAGTCTGCAGGCAGCAAAGAGCAGGATTCTAGATGTGAAGCTGGCCAGAAAGCAAGGAGTTCCCAAGGGCTGGGTAGATAACCTCCTGGTGAAAGGCTCTTCCTATCCCAGGACAGCCTGTGGGAAAGGAAGTGTTAAGGTGTCTGCTGGAGTGTGTCATCTGCCCATGCCCCTGTAGCTTGGAAGACCCCTAAAAAACCCTACCTAGAACATACCCATTTGCTCATTTTGATCAATGAAAGGTTGATATTATATTTAAGAGTAATATCTGCCCCGGTTTCCAGATGCAAGCTAATACAAGACACAGCAGCAGGGGAGACATGCCAGGGCCTATGGAGAGATCAAGTCCGAGTGAGTGACTGAGAGATCTGCAGGAGTAAACTCATGGAGCTATATAGCCATTGCTGTTCAGTGCCGCCTTACCTGAATCCAGGTAGAGAACAAGGGGGCTCGTGGTTAATTCAGTATTGGCCATGGAGGAAAAGAGAATGGTGTGTTCAGTTCTTGCTCCTGCCTGTGATTTCTAGTGAGTTGCTTCTCTTGCCTCCACTTTCCTATCTGTGAAATGAGATAGTAACACTCCTCTTCCTTTACAAAACCCTTGGAGATAGCAGGGGAAAAAAGAGCTCACTTCTCCCAGTTGGACGCTCTGTTGCTTAGGGTTGTCCTAAATCAGCTTGCATTGCTTTTGGAAATCTAGGGTGGGAGGGAAGCCTCCCTTCCCCATTACCTCTGCACTGAGCCATCCAGTCTCCCACACAAAGCAGTTTTATTTGGAAATCGTGGTTGCTTGCTGCAAATAATATTTATGGGGTTTCTTTTGCTCCATCGTTGTGTGAAATTCTCTGAATTTACAATGCAGGTTTTTAATAAATGGGTTCTATTAAAAATGTAAATATAGCTATTCCCTTTTGGAATTTCTTTTTAGAAAATTTATCATTTCTTGTAAAACTTTTAATGCGATGGCAAAATAGCAGGAGTAATTAGACAAACTAAGATGGGGGTTGTTTTTTGGGGGGGGCGGGGAGAGTCGGGGTGGACCACAAACCAAAAATGAAACAAAACCTACTTTATATTCATAGACATCTCTGTGCATGTGTGTGTTTTTTATGGATTTCTCTTTTAGCTGCCAGTTGAGCTATTTTTTTAAAGTACTACAAGACATAACAATATGGATGATAGAGCCCTTTTTGTTTCAGTCTTGTGTCATTTCCAGTAAGGAGTAAGTGTGAAGGCCTTTATTTTAATAAGACTGTAATTCAGTTTACAGGGTTTCCTTGCAAGTAAGGCTTGGTACTGTGTAGCCCCACACCGAAAGGAGCTGTGTTGTGCCAGACGTGGCTGGCATCAGAGAAGTTGGCAAAGGATTTGCTTCTCCTTCTGTGCTCTACTTGACTCTACTTCAGAAGCAAACTGGGGTCCCTGAGGCTGTGTCCATACTGAACTAGCAAGGTTTGAAGACTGAACATTGAGGAAACAACCCCTGGACACCCACTCCTATTCCATGCTTATCCAAGGTGGCAGGGACATCTTGGGGAGGTGGCCCAGCTTGCTGCTCTTCAGTGTGGTTTTGTGATGCCCTTCAGGGCATCCCAACAGCCTCATTTCCTGAGTTGACATGGGCAGAGGAGAGCATGGATGAGGCTTAGCTCTGTGGTATAATGACTGGGCTGTCTGTAGACCATACCCCAAAAGGGTCAACGTTCAGCTCAGCCTTGCAAAGTGGCCTCTGTCACACAGATCACATCTGTCTTTGGAAGTCATGGTTCTGGTTTTGGTTGCAACACATCAGGGATGGGTTTATACTTGTAGGGCACACAGGCATACTACTTGTGTATACTATGCAAGCACAGTAGACTAATTTAACTGAGCATTAGCATGTCATGAGAAAAGCTGTGCTAATGCACAGTAGAATTAATCTACTGTGCATTAGCATCACTAGAAAGCCATGAGCTGGCACTACTGCACAACAGAGCCAGTTACTGTGCATTGAGTTAGTACCTGTTACAACAAGTACTGCACTTAATGTGCCATAACTGTGACGCATTAATGCGCATGTAGATGCGCCTGTACTGTCTATGCTGCTCAAGATGTTGCTGAGGGTCTGCAGGGTTTCTATTAAAATCTGAACCGGGGTGATTAAATCCTGGAGTTGGTCTTGCGCGCGCACACACACACACACACACACACACCTTTTTTTCCAATACAGAGGAGAGCTTCTAAGCCTGACACTCAAAAGCTCAGACAGAAGACTAAAAACATAACTTAAAGTTCTCATAATTTTAAACCAATTCTCTTGATTTGGGGGGGGGGGGGGGGGTCATGACTGGTGAACAGTTAGACTAAATAGAGGCAAAAAGCCCAGGGCTGAATTGACTCAATCTTTGCAGGTTAGTCTAAACTGCATGGATTGAACTGATAAGCAAGTAACCAGACGTTCACTTTTGAGTCTGGAAATGCAACCAGATGCCTGCAGTGGCCCAGGCCAGAAGTCGGGGATGGACAAACGGACGGATGGACATACGCACACACACACCTCCCTAGTCTGAGCCAAGGCTAGCCTGCCCAACCTGTGAGGGGGGGAAGGGTAGTGGAGGAGGTCCAAAGCATCCTGGGATGCTGGGGGACTGTGAGTTAATGTGAATCTTGTGGCAATCTGGGACACAAGTTCGATAAACCAATTTAAATTAAACCAGTTCAGTCTGATATTACATCCATCCAGGTTTCTCTTAAACTGGTTTTGGCTATTTGTAAGTGGTTTATGTGCACTGGACTTCTGTTGTGTTACAGATTTGAACTGGTTTCCAATCACTTATACCAGTTTATGTGTAATTTCTGTCCCTAGCCATGGTGTAGGGGATGCTCATAAAACACTAGCTTCACAAGTAGAAGATCTTGGTTCAGTCCTACAACAAACTCCATGTGATGCTGGGTTGCACTGGATCTCTGTGCCTTCATTTCCTATCTATCAAATCAAAATAGTAATGTTCCCCTTGTCTTTTTTGTATGTCTAGAATACCTGGTAAGCTCTTTAGGCCCTAGACTGTCTCTTATTCTGTGTAAGCACCTCACACAGGTAACCCTTTTTTAACAGAAACTTGGCTCTAGATTTCCCCCTTCTCTCCTCGTATTTATTGTCAAGGCTGATAGCCCTATGAAACTCATTTCTAGGTCTTATTTGTAAGCTTTGGGCCTGTATAATACCCAGGTTCAGAGTCCCATATTGCAGCAGAAGAAGACAGCAACCTCAGCTGAATCCTCCAGGGGATAGACGAACAGTCCAGTCCAGCATCCTCCTAATGCCATACCACAATCAGGTATTCCCAAGTGGTGTTCAGACGTGCCATTGGCAGTCAAAGCTCTGGCTATCTGCTTCTGGATGCTTCAGATCTTCCTCTTGCCTGTTAAAATTGGAGGAGAAACGTGGAGTGGGATTTGAGAGGGCAACCCCTTCCCTCTCTGCCCCTTCGCACTCCCTTTCTGTCCCTTCTCATATATTGATGGCTCATCTCTCTTCTCTTCACCCTCCTGCCCTAGGTGTCCTACTTGAAAAAGTATTTCAGAGAATCATAGAAAATGAGGGCTGGAAGGGACCTCAGGAGGTCACAACTAGTCCGAGCCCCTGCTCAAAGCAGGACCAGCTCCATCTACATCATCCCAGCCACGGATTTTTCCAGCCGCACCTTAAAAAAAACGATGAAGAGTCCACCACCTCTGGGTAGCCTGTTTCAGTGCTTGAATAATTTTTACTAGAAATGTTTTTCCTAGTATCTAACCCCAACTTCCCTTGCTGCAACTGGAGCTCAGTGCTCCTTGTCCTGTCATCTGCCCCCACTGAGAACAGCCCAGCTCCCTCCTCTTTGCAGCCCCCCTGCACGGAGCTGAAGGCTGCTATTCAATCCCCCTCGGTCATCTCTTCTACAGGCTAAATCAGCCCAGTTCCCTCAGCCTCTCCTCACCAGTCATAGCAGTGCCCAAGCTGCATTTATTAACACTTTTCCATCACTCCTCCAGTGTTAAATATCCAAACTCTAGAGAAATTGTGGAGTCTTCATCCCTGGAAATGGTCAAGAGCAAGTTGGACAAACACTGGGCCTCGATGGTTTAAAGTCAGGGATGATCATACCCATACCCTAAACATTTTCATTGCCCTCTGTTGGACTGTCTCCAATTTGTCCATATCTTTTCTGTAGCGAGGACCCAAAACTGGACACAGGACTTCAGATGTGGCCTCCCCAGTGCTGAATAGAGGGGAAGAATCACTGCCCTTTATCTGCTGGCACCGCTCCTGCCAATGCAGCCCAGGATGCTGTTAGCCTTCTTGGCAACAAGGGCACACTGCTGGCTGATATCCAGCTTATTGTCCACTGTCACCCCCAGGACCTTTTCTGCAGAGCTATGCTTAGCCAATTGGTCCCCAGGGTGCACCAGTGCATGGGATTGTTGTGTCCCAAGAGCAGGACTTTGCACTGGTCCTTACTGATCTTCATGACACTTCTTTTGATCCAGTTCTCCAAATTGTGTAGGCCGAGCATAGGAATGTAGGGTGGGAACTAACTTGTACCAGGTCATCTAGTACAGTCCTTGCTCAAGGCAGGATCATCCCTGACTTTAAACCATCGAGGCCCAGTGTTTGTCCAACCTGCTCTTGACCATTTCCAGGGATGAAGACTCCACAATTTCTCTAGAGTTTAGATATTTAACACTGGAGGAGTGATGGAAAAGTGTTAATAAATGCAGCTTGGGCACTGCTATAAGGAAACAACCTTCTGTGCCGAGATGCTCCTGGGCAAACATGTGTAGAAGAGACTGGTAGTGAGTTAAGAGCTGGAGAGAGAGGGAATGATGCCTCTGAGCCTTGTAAGACCCTTTTTCCCCTATGCAAAATGGCTGTGCAAATCCTTACCAGAGTGGTTTGGAGGCAAGTTTTGTCCACTCTGCACGATGCAAGATTATAAAATCACAGAGAAGTGGGGCTGGAAGGGACCTCCAGAGATCACATCTAGTCCAACCCCCTGCCTGAGGCAGGATCAGCCCTGTGCAAACCATCCCAGACAAATCCATAATTTAAACCCTTCATAAAACTACTGCCATCGTGACACAATATGAGACCTAACACCCTAACCTGCCACCGGTAAAGTGGGAGGACCACCGCAACCAACATCCTGCTCTTGTATAAGTTGTTAACAGATGCTCACAAGATTCCTGGAAGAGGCCCCCACTTCCTAACTACAGAGGAAAGCAACCCCCAACAGTTCACAGCACTGGGGTAAAATTCCTTCCTGACCCCAGATATGGTCATCGGTCTGACCTGGGCAAGATCCTCTAGCCAGGAGCTTCTGGGTTTTAAGTCTCAGCTGGAGCCCTATCCAAATCCCCAGCCTTGGCTGCAGCTAACACCCAATGCCTGTGAGAGTTTTTAAAAAACCACTACCACACGTAGCAGCAAGGGGGATGATCTGTGGTGATGGAGCCTGGCCTGAAAGCGGCATGGTAGGTCCAGGGCAGACAGCAGCTCGAGGATCTAAAGGCTGCATAGCAAGCCAGCAGCATGAACACCTTGAGAACTTGTGCATTAGGACCCATAGCCAAATTTCAGGCATCTCCCCAATCCTGAGGCTTCTCTGGACTAGACTGGAGATCTGATCCAGCTGCAATTTTTTTTTGTTTTGTTTTTGCCAGCGGGAGCTGGTTACTTGCAGCCCCACCACAATAATGGATACAGCAGTCTGGTCCAGATTGCTCTGTGCCCCTACACCGTGCAAGCACCAGCCCTTCTGCGGCAGTTCATTATAACTGGTTTAAAGCAAGTTTCACTTCCAAGCAAGTCTGCCTCTATTCTGGGGTTTCTCTTGCTCTTCTTCCCCTGAAGACCGCCTGATAAAAATGGCACTGAATCTGGGACCCGATGCACAGTTAGGTTTGGCTTCCTGACAACGCGGGGAGATGAGGGGATGGAAAGCTATTTGAGATCAAGGAGGAAGCACTTGCACATTGAGTGGAAAGTCAGTCTGTAAATGAGAACAGAACAAATAATCGCTCTGCACTTAATGGCAGCGCTGTGTGCGAAAGAAAGTCAACAGCAGTACAAAGATACTGTTGGTTTTTCATCATTGGTCATTAGGAAGCAGATGAGGTGAGGTGAAGTGAAAGTACCTTTGAAGTCTGGAGGAGAGGAAACGTGGAACAAAGCTCTCAGGAAACAACAGAGCTTGTCACTTTTATCATATGACCCTTGAAAAAACAGATGATGTTTCCCTGCTATTAGCATTAACCTTTCCAGACGGGCTAGCGGCTGACGGGAGCAGCTATGGTCTTGCACACCCTGCCTTGGACCCCTAACATGGAAGCTGCCATTCATATTTTGTGTGTATATTCCGTGTCTGGGGGGTGCTTCCAGCCCCTAAAATTCTGCATGTTGCTTATATCATGTATGGCAAGGCCAAAGAGGTCCAGTCTAGTGCCCTGCCCTGCCTTTTGCAGGGTTATTCTGTGTGCCAGACTCACTGAAGCAGTGATTCCCACCTGGGACCCAGGCTATCTGCAGAGGGGATCCATGGTTTTATGATTACAGTGCTGAATCAGGAGGTATAATAGTGGCAAAAAATGGGAAAGAAAAAAAAAACACAAGTCACTTGTAAAACCTGCCCCAAGTAGTTAGTTGTCTGGATCATTCTGGCCCAAAGCTCATCACCAAAGAGCATTTATCTCTTCATTTAAAAGTTGCTCTGATTTAACCAAAGCCGTTTCAGGTCTGTCTAGTGAAACTGGTAGAAGCCTGTAATAGAAATGCTCTCACTGGTGCATCGTTTCTTCATGCGCTCTCTGGGCAATGAAAGTTAAAAGTACTTACATGAAAATGCTTTGGAGGCTAAACTGCCCTAACTGCTGCTACATTAGGGGTTTACTGGAATGATTTTTAAATCAATGCAACTTCTTTCCACGCCCCCCCCCCCCCCCCACAAAGCAAACTAGCTCTTCAAGTAATCCTGGTCTTGAGATTGTTTCAACGGCTTCCTGTAATTACTGCCGGTTGTCCTTTTTATTCAGCGTGTTGGTCCTCCGCGCAGCATCATGCTACGTTCTGTCCTCTCTGGGCCTGGGGAGTCCAGGCTTGGAGCATCCATTTCCCATGGAGGTTGCCCATGAACAGGCTATTTGTGTCATAATGAGCCACCTCAAAAAGCTTTTTATGAAATAGAGATAAGGGTCCTTCATTGCTTCCTCTCTGCCTAGCAAAGGGCATGCATTTTCCATTCTCGCCTCTTGAGTCAAGTGGGAGCTATAACAAACACCCGGGAGGTATCCGTGCACCTAGGAAAAACAAACAGGCCTAGCTGATAAGGGAAAGTGTGAGGTCGGAGAGATAAGTCATACCTTGCGCCTCCACAGTATAATAGGATAGGGAGGCTGTTTGCTAAACAGCTGCCTCACTTCACCCCAGAGGTGGCTGCATTTCAGTGCTAGGTCCCTCTGCAAGACCCTCCCTGAAGTAAGGTGCAGTGAGCTGCATCCTGAAATCCTCTCCCTCTCTCCCACAGTTCCCAACCACAGTGGGGGCATCATAAAAATAAGCACGCAGTCAAAGCTGGTCAAAGCTCCATCTATCAAAATAGTCAGAAGATTGCTTGAGGTAGGCCTGGGTATAAAATAGAGGGCTAGAGTCCTCCTCTTAGACACTAGGGACGTGTCTAGATGAGCATGGATCTGCAGCACTGCACATGCTGCATATGCAGGCATTTGCCATGCTGCTGATTTGCACTGTGGGGGGTGGTTTTGGCACTGGGAAATCTCCTGGTGTCAAAAAAAACATGCCTTAAAACAAATGCGGTAGCACACATGGCAGTAACATGCACCACTGGGAACCGGAGCCTGGCCAGCTGGAGCCACACTTCGGCTGCCGGCCAGGTTTTGTGCTGCTGGATTGCTACGGCTGCAGCCCCCGGAGGACTTAGGACCCCATGTAAAGCTGCTGGGGCAGCTCAGGTGTTGGCCCCAACCCCCTCTGCCCCACACGGAGTAACGTGCTGCACCACAGCTTGCATGCATGGGCATTTCCCAAGGACAAGCAGCAGCGGCACATATGGCAGCACACATATTGTGCACACATATTATCTGGTAGAGTGCATGTTGTGCCTGTTGTCCCAAAGGAAATGCATGTTCCCAACTGGGATGTGCCCTAGGAGTCGTGTCACTGAAGAAAGAGATGGGTCGGAGAGGACGATGGTGTTCAGTGTGTATCATGGTGGCACGCTCTTCCTCAGCAGGGCTGTCAGTCTTGGGCCCATCTAAATCTGGCTCTTGGGCCCAAGAGGAGCTGCACATCCCCTGCTCCCTTTGAATCCAGGAAAGCTGTCAGCACTTAGTAACTCAGAAGACCTGGAGAGCACTACAAAGATAGGAAGCAATGGGCAGGAAAATGAGCCAGGCACCCACGCCTCAAAAAAGCATCCGTTCTTCTCGGGCCTGAGCCAGGACTGACGGGTAGAGCTGGCTCCTCCATGACCCAAATCTGGTTGCTTGCCCTTATTTGAAAACCCTGACCTTGGGGACCACAAAGCCCGATGACAGCAAATTTGGCAAGCTGAGCCGTCTACAGGAGAAGCTGGACTTGGCACCGTGACCTGTCTGGAAAGGGAGCTGTTTATACGGCAGGGGGAGGCCTGCGGTCAAGTTTTGCCTAAAATTGATCGCTTAAATTAACATAGCATACTGCAGAATAACGAGGCCCCTATTAAGAGAGGCAGCCTAAACAGAACCACGTTGACTGTTGGTTGCAAAGTGAAGGAGACTCCCCTGGAGCCCGGCTCTGAGCCACACAAATGACCAGAAAGCATTTTGCACTTCATTTTTAAAGATGTGGCTCACTCAGGTTTCTACGTAAACATGGGCATGTGGACTAACCCCACTGTCCTCATTTGACAGGACAGGAAGAACTGGCTTGTGAATAAGATGCTAGGCAGGGCTCTGGGAGATTTTCATTCAACTTCCCGTCCTGGCGCAGGTTCCCTCAGCCCTCCCATTTATGCTTGTTGCCGTGATAGAAAGCATGGACCAGGATCTCCATTGTGTTAGGGGCTGTACAGACACAGCAGTAAACGTCAATTGGCTTTTAAGGCTTCCATTCACCACCTGTAAAATGGGTTTAGCGCTTTTGCCTTGATTTGGAAAGTAAGTTCTTGGGGGCTTGCCTCTGCCACGCTCTTCTTCTTCGGCAGTCCCTTGCAGTCAAGGATGATTGTCTTCCATAAATATCTTATTTGTGGGCCCAAAGATGGCTGACAAAGCCCACCTGGGATCAACAGACTCTGATGCAAGTCGGGCACGTGTTTCTATATGGGGTGGGTGGCTCCAGATTCTTGGTTCGGTCCGAGACACAGTGTTTCTGCCGCTCTTGCTTTTCCATCTGCTGCTGTCGTCATAAGGTTTCCGGGCCACCGTTAGGCTTTCTGTATAGCTGCACATGGGGCTGTACAGAACATGCAACTTTACTTTTTGATGGCTGAATCAATTAGTTAAACATACTTCTATTTCGGGATGACGGGGGACAGGACTTGATGATCTTGCAGGTCCATGGCAGGACGGACTTGATGATCTTGCAGGTTCCTTCCAGTCCTTTGATTCTATGAGTCTATGACTCAAAATTTATCTTTTTTAAAAACTGCATATTTTTTAACAATTTAAAATAGCTGCAGGTGGCATGAAACATTTTTTGTTCTGCTGAAAATGAATCTCCATGTCTTAGCTTGTAAGTACTTTTAACACAACCACAGGACACAGTTCCCATACCTCTTCCTTGCTGGATTTAATATTTCTATTAATATTCAGTAGAGTTTTAATAGTGTCCATCCATATTGCCCAGGGCTGAGGGCACGCACATGGGGTCTGAGAGACTGGGATCAAATCCCTGTGCCACTTGATTTAAAAAAGGGTTTTAAATTCAGTTCCTCAACCTCCCAACCGAGTGCCCTAACTATGGCATGTGTGCTTGCAATGTCTCTTCTTAACAATTTGTATAGATACGAATTGGGAGAGCCTGAGGAAAAGAGTGACCTTCTAGCCCAGTGGTGCAGACACACCGCTGGGAAGTAAGAGCCCAGAGTATACTGGTCCCAGCTCGACTGATTCTTATACAAAATAGAACAATTTCGGCAGAGAGATTGAGTCAGATGAGAGATACCCAGATTAGTGCTCTGAATCCAGCTGGGAGATGGGGAATCTGAGTCTGGCCACCCAAGTGTGTGCCCTAACTACAGAGCAGGTAAGGCATCTTCTCTTCCTTGGCTTTGTAAATGCCCCCCACCTGCCCACCCAAGCCAGCTTGCACATCTGGCCAAAAAAAAAAATGCAAATATTTCATTTGCGAAATGCCAAAATAAAGCAGTTCGCCATTTCCTTTCTCTCTCTCTTTCTCTCTCTCTCCCCTTCCATGCCAAAAATATTGCTCCAATTCAACCCCAATTCAGAAACGGTTGTGGATCAAATGCAATAATATTGCCTGGCAAACATATTCTTCGCCAACAATTACCCGGGCATGTGGCAGTGAGTGCTTCCTGCCTCGAGAGGGTACAACCTGGTCTTTCCCAGAGGGCGGTTCACCGGGTGGCTTTGGACCCAATACCAAAAGCTTCTTTTTCCAATTCTTCAAAATCTTGCTTTCTGCTCCCTTAGCCCCCCTCCCTCCACCTCTTTGACCCCAAAGGAAACAACTTAAGTAGGACTTTACTGAATTCAGCTTTGTATATAATTAGAGCAGGGTGCTAATAGCAAACAGGCACGGTGGAGTTAATGTTCTCCATTGCGGCTGTATCCCCCGTAAAGTTGCCTGAGCGGTTGCAGTCCCGGGAGGGGGCCGACTAGTGAAGAAGCACATTTTTCTGCTAATGGGACCTCAAGCCCAACTGAGTCCTGGAGTAATTATGTTCTTTCGGCTGCAATTCTGACTCATGCAAAGGATTTTTTAAACTATTAGGGTTCCCCCCCCGCCACTCTGAGCTCTGCCAAACCCCTGTAGTGACTCTCTCAGTTCTTCATTGCTTGCGGGTTAGGGGAACGACCTCTCAAGGTCAAGAAACATAAATTGAGTCCATGAGGATTCTGTGAAACGTCAACCCCGATAGAAACCGCTGAGATTTTTCTACAACGTGAGGACATTTTTTTTATCCCAAAACGCAACTAATATATCTCGTCCATGTGATGGAGATGCCACGAGGAAGCCAGCCAAATTCTTTCTTCTCCTCTTTGGGAAGAGCCATTGACGTGAGCCTGGAGCAAAAATCCTGGCTCCCAGCAGGGCTGAACTTTGGTAACATCTGGATTTGGATCCAAACATTGTACATTGGGTTTTAGAGCCCAGGCCTAGAGCCAATACCCATGAGTAATGTTACAATTGCCATATCACTTCAGAACAATGCTGCAGCTAGGCCAAAATTGTGTCTGCTAGTGAGGCCGATTCCAGCTACTTCAGAGACCAAATGAAAGAAACCTTGGGGTAACTAGACAGACAGGAAGTTTCTTGATAATCTCAGTCCATCAGCAGTTGGTTTATGCTCTGAATAAGAAGTTTTCTATTCCTTACCTACTTTTATCTTTACTAATATAATTGTGGGTGGTCTTATTGGACATATAAATGCCACCCCCCAGCACTATTGGATGGCAATGAGTTCCACAGGTAAAAATGGGTGGTGGAGAAAAGAGAAACAACCAAGGTATGTATTGTGGATCCTATGAAAGTATGGGCCTCTCCCAATCCATCAGGTCCACAGGGCACTAATGGGATGTGTTGGTAAAGTTTGGGGCCAAACCCAAAAATTACCCAGGGGCAAGGCTGCTAGGAGCCAAAATGATGGCAAAACATTCAGATCACCAAGAGGATATTAAAACGGGAAAAGCCATTATTAGTGCGCCTGCATTACAGGGCCATAAGAATTAGCCCACCGTAAAAAAGCTACCAGTCCATGTGGCCTGACCTCAGCATTGCAAGGAAGGAAGAACCAAGGGGCCAGGATAGTTTTGAATTCCTAAAATATCACCTGGGTTTTCCCTTGTAGCCATGTTGCTCTAAGGACATAGGCAGGCAAGGTTCTTCAAGTAGATGTAATATCTTTTATTAGACCAACTAAGTAGTTGGGAAAAAAAGTTCTTAGCAAGCTTTCAGGAAAAAAAGTTGGAAAAAAGTTCTTAGCAAGCTTACTGATGATAATGTTCTTTTTTGTTCCAAGCTTGCTAAGAACTTTTTTCTGACTTTTTTTCTGAAAGTTTGCTAAGAACTTTTCCCCAGCTACTCAGTTGGTCTAATAAAAACCCAAAGAACCTTGCCTGCCTAAAATATCAGCAACGCTCTGCTCCTCCCATTCAGCTGTCTATGCTGGGACAACACAGGCAGCAAAATAATGCCATCTTTCAAATTGGGGTTGGACATTCAGCTGGAAAGAAGGGATTTGAGTTCATTGCAAAGGACTTTGGGAGAGAGTTATGTTGCTAGAGATTTCTACCCATGGGATGTCTCTATATGTAGACAATAAGTAAGGTCGTAGTGGAGGCCACTCAAGATATAGCATCATTTCTGGTTTTCGAAGGACCAATAACACAATGCTAATGTTGTACAGAGGTCACCCAACAGATCTAGAGGTGCGACTTCAAGCTTTTCTCAAACCCGTTGAGAAGACTGCTCCCAGCTGTAAGCGTGTACTTGGTCACAACACTGAGTAAAGCATAGATGAAAGTAATATAAGCTACATCAGCTCATACTTCGGTTGATGTACCATCGGCTACAGAAACTGGTGCACCTTAACCATACAAGCCCAATATCCCAGTTAGGCTTGAGCAGACTTTTTGCCCCCGTTTATTTTTTTGCAAACCCAATACAACCGAGTAAGCCGCTTCCATGCAGCACTTTGTATGAAGAAGCTTTTGCCTCTTTGGTCTTATACTCTGGATTGCTTATTTTGTCTCAGCAGTCGTTACTTTTATCATGCTTTGAAGTGATCAGGGGAAAATAAACCCAAAGAAATATCAATAGAAGGAAAACTACTAAAAATATCAGTGGCCGTTTACAACTAAAGAAATTCCAAACCTCCCAAGTTGTTTCTGCAAATTCTTTGTACAGCAATTATATGTGCATGGAGATTGGAGAGGTGGGGTGGTGCTTAATGGGGCTTAATCATCCTGCATGTTGGATGGGTTATGTCTACCAGTGGCAAACGGTGCATTTGACCCTGTTCTCTCCTCTAGGGCATGGTTCATTTTTACCAAGCAAAAGGAATCCAGATTGTGAATTGCCATTGAAGCCAATAGCAAAAATCCCACTCATTTCATTGGGAACAAGACCAGGCTGTAAAGCTATCCCTGTGCTTAAAAGGCAAATATTTTATCAGATAAAGAGGGCACAGTGGTTAAGGCTTTGATTCTGCAAAAGGACTGAGGCACCATAACACTCGGCATTGCAGCAGGCGATGGCCGTGTGCCTACCTTGGAGTGGCATCCACATGTCTGAATGACACGTCCGGACTGTTTATACAGCCCAGGGGTAGAAGGAGGTGCCTCTGAATGGGACCCACACCAACAAACAGGTTGAGCAGGGAGCTAAGCTAGCCATTAAGGAAGCACTGAGGAATAGGTGTGTCTTGGAGATAACCTACATTACAGGGCAGTGTATCCTGAATGTGCCCTCCCTATGGCTGCTCTTAGTTTTATCTGGGTGGAGCTTCCTGTTGCTTTCTAGATGGTTGGACTTGATCTTGACCTTGTCCTTCTTAGTTGTCTTGGGAAGCAGCATGGCTTAGATGTTGGAAAAGACACTCCCTTGAGCAATCAGTACTATCCCAGTGGCTTAGTGAGTATGATACTCAGCAATATATTTCCTAGTAGCTGTTCCCTGCCAATTGGAGAATCTCAGAGGTCAGGCCAGGTAGCATGGGGCTCTGGCCCCAACCCTCTTAGTCTCATCACTCTTCAGAAGTAGCCCTACCAGGTAATGCAACACAACAGGTGAAGAATGATAGATAGCCTGGCTTCTCACTTTGGTGCCCAGCTTTCCACAGCTCAACATTACACCGTGATCCAGTACCAAAGGGGTCAAAATTAAATTTGAGCTACTCTATCTGAGCTACTTCGATCTGGTATCCCATGATCACCTCTTAGCAAAACTGCCCAACTGGGGCCTCGGGTCCACCACGATCCACTGGCTGGGGGATGGGCTCCGTGGTCAGACCCAGAGGGTGGTGGAGGGAAGGCACCCTCAAACTCAAGAGACTGGTGATTAGGTGCATATAGGAGATGGATGCTGGGAACAACCTAGTAAAAGTCAATGGCTGATTCTGCATGAAGATATCGCCGAAGGAAACCAGAGTTAATTTCCTGCTTCTGGACCTCACAGTTTCCTCAACCATCCTTGGACAAGCCACTTAATTTCCTTGGGCCTCAGCTCTCCAGCTATGAAATGAAGGTGATGACGATAATGCTCTTTTTCCATACGCTGTGTGCTTATACTTACCTTGGAGAGAGGGACGACTACTCACGTTTGTGTCTAGGATTATGTGCAGGGCTCTAATCTCAGCCGAGTCCCCTAAATACCATTGTAACCTATTCCTATAATACTATTGTATCCTATTCAAATGACAATGAAGCCTGCCAGACTAAACACTGTGTTCCTGCTGGCTGGCATCGCTCCGCCTGGCATCAGAAGAGCAGTGGCCAGCAAGATAGATCAATCGAGACAAAATAAAGATGCGAGACACTCACTGTACGGCCATCCCACAGCACACAAATGTCTAAAGTCACGCAGGAGCTTTCTAACCAGCATCCAACACCTCAATGCTACGCCCAAGGAGACACGACTACAGGTGTGGAATGAGCAGCTGAATAAAATACCTGACAGTAAAAAAATAGGCAATTCAGCAACTGAGTCCTTACCACCGAGGCTGACCAAGCATGGCAAATTCAGCGACGTCTCAACTGTCTGTGTACCGGAGATGGATGCTCCAAGGAACTAATGGAGAAGTGGGGCTATATCATTGGTACAACCCCCTGTGACTGCGGCCCAGAGCTTCAGACTATGCAACACCCGCTGCAATGCCGGCTGCTCGAAGGCACGTGCACAAGGAGAGATCTTGCCAAGTACAATAATTGAGCACAAGCAAGTGTAACAAAATGGTCAAATGCGGTATAGAAATGTGAGAAGATGACAATGAAAGCACATCCCTCTGCTGAGAAAAGGTGGTGTCAAGGGAGACTTAAGTTAGATGTTAAGAACAAATTTAACTGGCAGGATCGTTGAGCAACAGAAGCGATTCCCTAGGGAGGAAGTGAAACTTCCACCACTAGAAAATGTTAGGTTCAAGTTAGATGAACTGTCAGCCATGGGTTGGTGAGGAGTCATCACTCCAGCTGGGGACAAGTCATCCATGTGGCCGCTGGTTAGCTACTGTGCTAGCGGGAAGCTAACCTACCCCACCCCAATCGAAGCCTCCAAATCTGAAGAGCAGCCGGTGGTGACTGTCTGTACAACCAGACTCTGGGTGAGCTTGTACCTGGCCCTGATTCCAGCACCTTGCCTTGACTCTAGTCCCTGCCCTTTCCCCTGGTCCTGGTATCCATGACCAGCTTATGGCTTGCTCCCGAATACAAACCCCCAACTCCTGACCCCCTAACAGCAGCTCCGGACCCTACTTCCCTCTGAAGTCTTGATTCATGTCTTCCTGATTCTGATTCCTTGAGCCTGGCCTGCCTGGCACCACAGCTTTAGCATCAGGACTCGGGCTGCGTGTAGGTTTATTTGCACCAACCTCATCTACCTCTTTTAAATAACGATAGGAGTGATGATATGGCAGCCCAGGCTCCAGCGTGGCTATGAGCCTGCTTGGACCCAAGGGACGTGCTCAGTCCATTAGCTCATGCAGAGTAAGTTATGCCCCAAACTAGTGTGGGTATTCCCACCCGTGCCTTAATCTTACCTTCTCATGGTAATGCACCTCAATCCAATGTATAAAACATAAGATTCATGGGTGAATAAGCCCGACTGGGTGTGCGTAAAGCATGAGAGAGGAGATAAAGTGCAGTCCACTGAAATCTATATAGTAAAAAAAGAAAAACCTTGGCCCCACCCAACTCAAACCATTATTTCTACATCCTCAGGCTTGCATGTTTTTCCACACGCTGTTCAATTGATTATTTGCCAGGTCCAAGCAGAGCAAATGCACAGGGAAAACCTAATGCTTAGTTGATTTTGGCTTCCCCTCGCTATTTGACTCATTTGGAACAACTCCTTTGTGCTTTATTACAGCTAATGCCCACAGGTTATTATTTTGGAGAGCCATTAGTTAAAAGACTCCAGGTTAAGAGGAGGTAGAAGAATGTGAGCTTCTGAAATGCATCGTTTTCCCATCTCCATAAAAACAAATGGTGGAGAAACCTCTAGCTAATAAACATGGAGCTAAGGAAAGTTGTGTATTTTTCCCCCCACTGTGGCCATGCCTTTTTTTTTTTAATGTGTAAATCCAGAAGTAAAAGTGTTGCTATTCACCAAAAAGTCTCGGTCCAACTTACTTTTCCAAAAAGGAGTGTGGGAAAAATATTGTTCATGCATGTACACGTTTTATGTAGAAAGAGGCCTACAGGCTCCGGTTGGCCCCACTGTGAAAAGTATTGTTATTTATATAATAATTAAACTATACAGCACAAACATAGGGAGAGTGGTTGTCTCTGTCTCGCAGATGGGGAACTATGGCGGCACGAGACGGCTTGACTGGCCCACGGTGATATGCAGAGTCTGTGGCAGGGGCAAGAGCTGAATTCATCTCTCCCAAGTCCTACATTAATATTTTTTCTCTCTCTCTGTTTTTTTTTTTAATAGGTTTGTGCCTTGGAGATGTGTCTGAGCATTTGAGGTGTCAGCATTGCTTTGAAGTGGTGATACTGGATCACAGGATCATAGGAAAGCAGGCCAGGAAGGGACCTCACAAGATCATCTACTCCAGCCCCCTGCTAAAGGCGGGATCATCCCTGACTAAATCATCCCAGCCAAATGTCTGTCGAACCTACTCTTGAAAACTTCCAAGGATGGAGAGTGCACAGCTTCTTTAGGCAGCCTGTTCCAGTGCTTGACCACCTTCAGAGTCAGGAAGATCCTCCTAATCTCCAGCCAAAACTTCCCCTGCTGCAGCTTGAAGCCATTGATCCTAGTCTTGTTCCCTACGACCAAAGAAAAACCCATCTCCATCCTCTCTATAATCCTGCTTCAGGCATTTGAAGAGCACTATCAAATCCCCCCACAGTCTTCTCTTCTCCAGACTAAATAATCCTTTCAACCTTTCCTCATAGGTCTTGCTTCCCAAGTTCCTAATCATATTTGTTGCTCCGCATTGGACTCTTTCCAAATTGCCCATGTCCTTCTTGAAGTGTGGAGCTCTGATATGTCCCTAGTTGCACTGGACATCTTGCAGAAGCCCATGGTGAGATTCATGCACTTAGGTGCAGCCTGGGAGGACTGAGGGAACTGTTCTTAGTGATGGCTGAGGACAGACCAAGCAGCAATGGTCTCAAGTTGCAGCACGGAAAGTTTAGATTAGATATTAGGAAGAATTTTTCTCACTAGGAGGGTAGTAACACACTGGAAAAGGTCACCCAGAGAAGTGGTGGAAGCTCCATCCTTGGAGGTTTTCAAAAGCCGGCTAGACAAAGCTTTGGCTGGGATGAAGTAGTTGGGGATGGTCCTGCTTTATGCAGGGGGTTGGACTAGATGTGACCTCCTGAGGTCTCCAGCCCTTTTTCCACCCAATATGGAAGTGGGTTGCATGCCTTCGGCACTGCCTGGGGCTTTTCCGGCCTTGTCAGAGTAGAAGAGCTTAATGCTCAGCTTGCAACCCAGCCACACAGCCTTAACACTGCTGCCGTCAGTCCTCAACCTAAGGAGTCTCTCTCAGAGATCAACCACCAGTAAAGGATCCTTGGATCAAGACTGCTGCCCAGAGAGAAGCAACTGGTCTGTTTGATGCGATGTGCCAGTTTGAGGCAGAGAGAGAAATGCAGGCCTGGTTACGGAGAGGGAAGTTTCTGTTACATTCCCCATTCCTATGGCCATCCTCAAGTAGGCAGCGTGAAGGCTTAAAACCACTACACATCACCCATCACCTCTCAACTGCATACGGTAATACAGTGCACATTCAGGGTAGATTAAATTTAGGGATGGTTGGAAATTTTCCATGGAGATGTCTTCATTATAAATATTACATACTTCAATGTGATGCTTTCAACAACATATCTAAACCTGAAGGGGGGGGGGGGTGGGCACAGACACCAGCACTTAGGCTAAGGAATATCACTGCATCACTTATTTTGACATAGTTGTTGGTTGGTTCTCATTTCTTTCCATTTGGATCCAAGTTCTCTGCTGCCCTTCCTGAGAATTGCTCCATTTACAAGGTTTACGCTGATCAAAACTGAGCTCATACAAGCCTTTGCGGTTTTGCTAGGTGCACCTACAGGCATCAGAAGCAGTTCTTCGGCCAGTATAAACAATAACAGCAGAGTGCTTCTACCCATTTCATGTGGTTTTAAGATTTCAGTGTGGATTTTTTTTTTGCTTCACTAAAAGTGGGAAATGTAAAGGGTCACGGCAATGCATTTATAGTAGACTCTGGAATTAATCCGGGGAGATGACATCAACCTGAAATATTCATTTTCAAAATTCTTAGCGCCGTCACTTTGGCGGGGGTCAAACCTTGGACGGCATGCAGGATTTCCTTAGAGCTTCCTAGCGCAAGCAGAGTTTGCAAGGATCAGTCCTTGTCTTGGAGGTGTTGCCCACATCCGGTTGCTATGAGAGCTGCTAGCTGCAATCCAGGTGAGGTCTCCTTATGGCAAGCATCACTCCAGTTCGTACAGCCTCCAGCACAGTGAGGCCCCTCCATCCCACTAAATATATTAAAATATACATCCCTATTTATTAAGAACAAGAATTAGCACCTCCAGGGACTAGGCTCCTTGCCTATGGAGCTGAGGCTACATCACTCATGGATTTCACCTCCTGCACTTTTTCACCCCTTGCTCTTTAATGATGCTTTTCAGTATTGTTCCCCCGGGCGCTGTGCTTGGATATTAAGTGGTAGTGCAGCGCTGGTATGGAAATTATGTCCTAATGCATCTGGAGACTAGCATAATTGCATTTTAGAAGCTAAAATTAAAATCCTATTATAAGGAAAGTGACTGTAATCTCAGGGGAGCAACATACCAAACGTTAGCAGAGAACACCTTCTTAAGCATGCAGGGAAAAGCATAAGGGAGAATGACATCTGTTATTAACATCTGCCTGCAAATTCTTTCCACCTGTCATGGGCAGAAACTCAAAAACCCTTCATTTTCTGCAGGGCAGCCTACATGGAGGACACTGTAAATTATATTAAGCTACTTTCCACCGTGGCCTGTATGGAGGTTGTCTCAAAACCTCCCACTGACCAGGGCTGGGGAGGCGAAGGGGAGGAACGACAGTTCGGCTGACAAGGTTGCATATTCCAGTAAGCACGAGACATCCCTGGAATGCTTTCATTTCCTGAGCAAAAACGGAGAGGTTTCTACAACCAGCCAGGTAAAGCAAATCACTTAGCAGAGGAAATGCAGCTGGTTCCAGGGAAAGAAAAGCTAAAGGAGCAGAAAGGAACCACCTTGCCAGTGAAAACAGCCCCTGGTCAGAGCCAGAGAGCTACAAATAATGCCCCAAGCCCTTATGAAATGCTTGTCTTCCATAGATCTTGCTGTCTGTTATAAAAAGGCTGGTATTGATATCCCCATTCCACAGATGGGGAAATGGACACAAGGCAGGGCAGTCATTTGACCAAGGACCCTCAGCAGAGAAGTGGCAGAGCTGCAAATCTGACCAAGGTCATCTGTGTTTCAGCAGAGCACTTTGGAAGCCAAAACCACATGTGCATGGCAACCGAAGCACTCAGATGTTTCAAACTAGGTTTGTTGAAAGACAGGTCTAGCAGGTGCTGCACCGGGACTGGGGAGCTGGGCTCTGCCACGGAGCTGCTGCTATGAATCATGGAGAAGTGGGGTTGGAAAGGGACGTCCAGAGGTCCTGTAGTCCATCCCCCTGCCTAAGGCAGGATCAGCCCTACCTGAACTATCTCATACATCTCCACTGTCTAGCCTCTTAGCAAAACTGCAGTCAACAGTGACGCAACACAAGACATCACACCCAAACCTGCCACAGGTAAAGCACGCTGGTCAGCATCCTGCTTCTGAAAATGTCACAGAAGTCCTCTGGTACAGAGGAAGGCACCCCCCCCCCCCAATTGGTACCAATCTGACC
This sequence comes from Crocodylus siamensis, assembly GCF_052110815.1. NCBI lineage: Eukaryota > Metazoa > Chordata > Crocodylia > Crocodylidae > Crocodylus > Crocodylus siamensis. The sequence continues at coordinate 203,682,305 of NC_143399.1, forward strand.
AGGGGGGTAAAATTCCTTCCTGACCCCAAAGATGGCTTTGGTCAGCTCCTGAGCAGTGGGGCAAGACCCTAGGAAGGAGCTTCCAGCTTTAAGTCCCAGCAGAAGCATTGGCACAGCCCAGTCCCCATCCCCAGCCTTGGCTACAGCCAGCACCCAATGCCTCTGGGGAAGGCTGCAAAACCCGCCTGACACATGTACCAGCAGAGCATGAAGATGGGGTGGGGTGAAGGGTTTCACTCTCATCTCCATGCCCCAAACAGCAAAGCCCAGAAACATGAGAAATACCCATGTGACCAGTCCCTGCCCTATCCCTGTGACTCCCTGTCCCCTTTGGAAGAACTGGCTCTGACTGTGTGTCTATGCAATGTCCAGCACAGGGCTGACCAACTCTGGCATGGCCGCAGGGCCTCACAACACAGGCGTGCTTGCATTAGTCTGACCTAATGAGTAGACCACTGAGGGGAGGCAGGGGTCAGAGGTTGAGTCGGAGTCTGGGAGACACATAAACAGATCCATAGAGAAATCCAGGGGCAGAGCTTCGAAAACACAGGCCAGGGTCAGGGTTTGGGAATCAGAGGCTGAGTGGCCAAATCCAAGGGATAATCCATGGGCTGAAGTCTGAGAACAGAGATGAATCGGTGTCAGGAAGCAAAAGAGCCAGAGAGTGCAAGAACCAGGCGGGTTACCAAGGCAGACCAGGGGCTGAACTGTTGGCTGGCCTGCAGGCCGCTGCCACAGCGGGGGCTAAATGGGTACGTGGCACACCCAGCACCAATCAGAAAGCCCAGAAGTTGATTAAATAGTGCAGAGCTTGGCAACCAGGGACTGAGAGCAGGTGTGACCACCTAGGCAATTAACCAAGGCTGGGCTCCCTGATTAGGGTCCCTGCCCTTGCCAAGAAGGCTTTGCTAATGATGCATGGCCCCCAGGCCTTCCCTACCATGCCGCAGTGGAAGGGGCAGCCGTTGGGGCCGTGGCCTGCATCTCAATCACTCATGGGCTACCAGTCAGGCAGTCCTGGTATAGAAAAACAGGGTCCAACCTCAGTTGGACAGTCCAGGTTCCACAATAATAGTCATAAATCACAAAATCGTACAAAATGAGGGTGGGAAGTGATCTCAGGAGGTCACATCTAGACCAACCCCCTGTTCCAAGCAGGACCAGCCCCAACTACATCATCCCATCCAAAGCTTTGTCTAGTTGGGTCTTAAAAACCTCAAAGGATGGAGATTACCACCTCTCTGGGTAACCTGTCCCAGTGCTTCACCACCCTCCTAGTGAGAAAGTTTTTCCTAATATCCAACCTCAACTTCCCTTGCTGCAGCTTGAGCCCATTGCTCCTTGTCCTGTTGTCTGCCCCCCCTGAGAACAGCCCAGCTCCATCCTTTTTGCAACCCCCTGCAGGGAGGTGACAGCTGCTATTCACTCCTCCTCGGTCTTCTCTTCTCCAGACTAGATAAGCCCAATTTCCTCAGCTTCTCCTCACAAGTCATGTGCTTGCTGGAAGAGGCTCCAAGGAGATCCTAATCCACTTACTCTCAGGACTTCTGGGGTTACTCTCTCCACATCTTCACATCACATGTGCTCAGTTTTCAAGCTAATATTTTTTTCCCCCTCCAACTAACTCCCCAGGCCTCCAAAGTCATCCTGGGATCTAAAAGCCAAGCTGGGCCCATTTCCGTGTTCACATGCAATAGAAATTCTGCAGGCCAAATCATGCCTTGAGACATCCCCGTGCACCCCATCTTGTTCCCAGAGATAATGGATTCTGTAACAGGAAAGAATCCAGCTGCCCCTGCCGCCTTAGGTCTATCTATCCTGGGTAGCTATTTACCCCCTGCTTACACAGTGGCAGTATCATAGGCAATGAGGTCAAGCTGAGGTTTGATTATTGCTAGTTGAAAATTTGTCCCTATTCCTGCTCATTTCACGTTCTTAAAGCACTAACGCATTTGTCCTCCCAAAGGGCATCTTTCCTCTTAGTGCAGTCGACAACCCTAAATTAGGCACTCAGGATCTTTGTATCATGTATAGGAAGAGTCAGCTGCCTAGCAATGGGATATATAAAATCCAGCATGCAAAACAGGGAATCACCTAAGCTGACCAAGAAGGAAAGGACAAGAAGGGTGGGTGTCGTAAGCTCTGCTCCTGGCTGGGACTTGGACAACTAATTGCGCATGAGCTGAAGCATGACTTGGTGTTACTTTGGGTTATGTACTTTGGGTTAAGCAGGTGTGTAAAGATTGAAAACACCCACATCAGCTTCCGTTTTGCATTGGCCTAAATAATTGTACAACACATGGGTAGTGCAGAATCAGGACCCCTGCAAGTCGAAACGAGACCATCATCCAAGTAAAACCGCCTTCAAATAGTCCATTAATGGTTTATGAGTAGGGACCTAGATACGTCACAGCAAAGCAAAGGGTTTTTTGTGGCCTGCTCAGGGCATGCAGAACCGATTTCTCAGGCATTACGCGGTGGTCCCGCCCTTCACCATTGATTGGCAGAGGGCACCTTCACTCAGTCTACATCACTACCACTTTTTTTTTCGGTTGATATTGCGGGAAATCACGGCCGATGCTGGATTTCTTGGCAACTGCAGCGATCACAGGCAACACTGGTTTTCGTGGTCTCTGCAAAATCCGTGAAAACGTTATTTGAGTCGGTCTCTACTTCTGAGGCAGGCAACACAGCTGATTTCCTTATGTAAGTTGGCCCTGGGTCCTATCTGGATTCTGCTTAGTCACAGCCTCACCAAAGACCCCAGGTAAATATTTCTGAAGAGCAAAAAGAGCCAAGCACTATTGTTCTTAAATCCATCCATATCCAGCAAAACACTTAAACATGTCCAGCTGAAGCATAAGCACATGATGGGGCATCCTGCTGAAAAGGCAATGAACTGGTGAACTTGGAGTCTTAAAGAGCTAAGCTGCAGAAAAACAATGGTGACATACTCCTATGCTATCTGTTGCACTTAGTCCTTCTAAGATGATAAAGCATAAACCTGAAACAAAGCCTAAATTAACCACTCAGAGACTCCCTTGCACTGAAAAGTCAACCTGGAGTCACAGAAAAGAGATTTGGGGCAGTGGGTTTCCAAACATAAGGGCAGAACAGCTGGAACCTCCTGCTCCGAAAGAAAGGGATGAATTAATGAAGAAGGAATGGCAGCTTAATGCAACTCTAGGCAAAAAAAAATACCTTAGAGAAATACCATATTTGTCTTGTATACACACCTAAGAACATAACATGCACCTTGTTTTTGAATGGCAGAACGATGAAAGAAGATATTTCTAAGCATGTCTATGCATGTTTTTACACATGCCTAAACTTAATGCACATTGACCTAATGTTCATTAAGGTGACTTAGGCGTGTGTCTACACGTGCATACATAAAGCAGGTATCACATTTATGCGTGGGTAGCTAAATTGCATTAGCGAATGTGTAGACGTGGTGATGCGCTTTAACATGGGTGTGCAGACTGGCTTGGGATTAAAGTTAGTTCCAAGTCAATGGACACACACCAGGTTAATGCACATTAACACATCTCTATGTTCACAAATGTGATTTAGCTATTCACTCATACATTTGATCCTGCTTTACACAGGTATAAAATTTAGGCTTGGATAGACTTAAACCACCATTTTTAAGGTGCATTAAGGGCACACGTGTGTAGATGGATGCCTTTAAAGTGCCTTACATCGGGCTAATGTGCATCCTTGTAGTACGTAATTGAGTAGCAGCAGTGAGGGAGTTGAGCCTGTTCATTGCTCTGCTCCCTGTAGTTTCCTGCACATTTTACTTTCAGTTTCACCAGTAAGCTTGACCTGTTCTCACCGTATTTCTTACAAAAAATCCCCCACTAATCTGGCATTTATTCTAAATTTGCTTTATTTTATTTTTCAATCTATTTTTTTCAGCCTCCAAGGGCAGTTTTTCAAGCATCTCTTCCAACATGAAGAAGTAAAAATGGATGATGTTTAAAACTGAATGCTGAGATTTTATTATATTTCATAGACGTTAGGGCTGGAGGGGACCTTAAAGATCATCAAGTCCTGCCCCCTGCCTGAGGGCAGGAAGTCTCCTAAGGTCAAAGGATCCCAGCAAGATAAGCATCCAATCATTTCTTGAATGAGTCCAGAGCAGGTGCCTGCACCACTTCTGGAGGGAGTCTATTCCAGACCTTGGGAGCTCAGAAAGTAAAGAAGTTTTTCCTTATGTCCAGCCTGAAATGGTCTCGGAGGAGTCTACGACTGTTTGACCTTGTCAACCCTTGTCAACCCTTGGGTGCTCTGGTGAACAGGCTTTCTCCCAGATCCTGATGCATACCCCTTATGTACTTATAGGCTGCGACCAGGCCCCCCTGGGCCTGCACTTTTCCAGGCAGAAGAGTCCCATGTCTCTCAGCCTCTCATCATAAGGCCTATTCTCTTGCCCTCTGATCATGTGCATGGCTCTCCTCTGGACTCTCTCAAGCTTCTGCACATCCTTCTTGAATTGCAGAGCCCAGAATTGGATGCACTACTCCAGCTGCAGCCTCACCAAAGCCAAGTACAGCGGGAGGATGATATCCTGAGATTTACTTGAGAAGCATCTATGGATGCAAGCAAGAGTATTGTTTGCTTTACCAGCTGCAACATCACATTGGTGGCTCATGTTCATCTTGTGGTCAGTCATGACCCCAAGTCTCTTTCGGCCGTGGTGCTGGCGAACGTAGTACTGCCGAGCCTATAAGCATGTTGCGGGATTTTTTTTCCTGAGGTGGAGTACAATTTTTTGGTATTAAATGTCATCAGGTTTATTTCCACCCACTTACTAAGTTTATCCAGGTTGGCCTGGATCACTAGCTTGTCCTCAGGTGTGGACGCTATGCGCCAAAGTTTAGTGTTATTGGTGAACTTGGCCAGTGTGCTTCTGACACCAATGTCCGCGTTGTTGATAAAGATGTTGAAGAGTACTGGTCCAAGGACAGAGCCTTGGGGGACGCCACTGGTCACGGAGTGCCATAATGATTCACTTCCATCGACAACTACTCTCTGGGTTTGATCTCGACTACTCTCTGGGTCTGACCTCGCCTTCAGGAGCTGGGGCTTTATCAAAGCACCTATACAAGATTTGTGATACTCATAAAAGCGTTTGGGGCCAGATGACTTATTTTATATTCTAAAGAACCTGAAATCACCCAGGTGTGAATATGGAGTGGATGATAAAATGCTTGCAGTAGATATGACTCCTGAGGCTGGGTTCAAAAGCTGTCGGTTTTGCCATTTCACTAATAGGAGACATAAACTTTGGCTTTTAGGAGAGCAAGATATAAATGAACTTTGAGGCTTTGATCTTGCAAGAGGATTTGTAGGAGAGGATTCTTATACCTGTGCAATGCCTTCCATGTGAGTACATCTGGGAACCAGGTCTGTCCTTCAAATCGGCTTGCAAGGTTAGGTTGTTTAGAAAATAACTCAGCCTTTCCCATTGAAGAGGACTCCTGTTAAACTGAAATTTCTTCTGGGTAGGACCCTTTTTTTGTCTTTATACCAAAATAAGCTACAGCCTGTCAGGACTATTCAATAATGAGTACACTGAAAGCTGGGCTGTGTCAAAACAGAGAGTTTTTCTTGCTTTTTCAAACTTAAAAAAAAAAAAAATAGTGGAGAAATTTCGCCTGCCCTGTTGCTTGGTGATGGACTGTGTTGGTTTATTTGTATTTATCTATCCCTGAGATGTAAATGCCACCCTTCCAAAAAAAGAGACAGGCACAACATATAAAAGGAAATGGAATAGAATGTGAAACAAAAGCCTCGCTCAATCACACAGCAGTGCTGTTTTTCTAAATGAGGACCCTGAATTTTCAAATTTCAACACAGAAATGTTCTGTTTCCATATCAAGTTCTATATAAACACAAATCAATTGCTTGAAAAAACTTCATAAAAAAATTACAAATGGTACAAGAGGCCACGTGCTTTGATCTGCCCACATACCCACAGAAACAAATCCCTCATCACACTCATTTTTCATGACTACCAGTAATAATAATAATGATGATGATAATAACAATTGTATTAATAATTCCTCAAAAAAAGAACTTCTGGCATAAAAACCACTTGCATATTTGGGGCAGATTTTCAAAAGTTCTCGATTTTGGCTTAACTGTTCCCTACGAGACCGGTGGCTTCCCCTACAAAGCCCACCCCTGCCCCCAATTCTGCTCCCAGAATACATGTTGAAAGCAGGGCAGGGTGGCACCTTAGAGATGAACTCACTCAGAAAAGCATAAGCTTTTGTAGGCTACAGTCTATCAGCTACTTTGAATGACTTCATGGCTAACTATTTCTCTCTACATGTTGAACAGCACCTTAACTGCATCCATTGCCCAGCAGAAGTCCATGATACCGCTGACAGAGTTAGACGTTACCGTGCATGTGTAAATGAGCTGCCAACTGCGCAGTTGCTACTGTGCAGTCATTTAGTACTTGCATACCCAAGTACTAAATGAGTGACCAGTAACCAGCGGTACTGCACAATAGCATTATTGCACAGTAGCGTCGCGTCACGATTCGTACCTGGTGACGCTACTGCGCAGTAGTAACGAGCTACTGCGCAGTAAGTGTCTCATGTAGATGTGGCTACTTGGTGTAATTAAAGGGATTCAAATTTGGACCTTAGGTAAAGGGACAGATCAGAATCAGAAACATCTGTGGGCTTCATACATCCCAGACACGCACAGGCCCTGGTAATGAACCACAGTTTCAAACAGGAAGATAGCCAACAGACTGCGGTGGGAAAAGATTCCATCCCTGTAGGAAAATCTTTCATGTGAATCAGCAAGGTTTTCTACCAAATGCATTCAGCAGAAGAGCAAGCCAAAAACATTGGATCCTTTCCCTTTTTGTGGTTTTCCACCTGCCTTGTGGCTGTAAAGGTCATTCCTGGTTTTTCATAAGTATCAATTTGTTTCCCCTTTCTTTCTCGTTCCTTCCTGGGCGTTGGCTCTGGATGAAGCACTAGACACTGTGGTCTAAATTGCACATGCAAGTCTTACAAGGGCTGGAGAGGAGTAAAATAAGAAACCCACTGGATTGGCTCAGAAAAGGCTCTAAGTAGCCTCCGGAGACCCAGGGGAATTTTCCACCTGCCATAATGGAGTCAAAATTCACATATCACTGAAATGGCCAGAAAATATCTATTGGAAAGCATGTTACCACGGAATATGAAGGTTGTGCCTATGCACCACAGGCTGAAGTGAGGTTCAAGGACTACAGAAAGACATGGCAGGACTCCATAATAATTATCTATTATACTTGATTGTTTAGGTCATGTTGGTGATGGCACGAGTCCCTTGATACGAGGATGGCAGTCTTCCAGTAAACAGGGAAGTCATCAGTGAATCCATAGATAACTAAGGAAGCCACTTGGAGACCTGCATATTTAACTGCAGATGTGGCAATTAGCTCTGGGTGGAAAGGTTTGAATTTTGGGATGTTGGGTCACAGCTCTACTTTGCCTCGCTTGTCTATTCATAGTGAGGTGAGCTTGCCATACATCATGGCACCATGAAGGACAATTCAGTGCTCGCTTACATTGATATTTAATATCACACTTCCTCACATTGGCCTTCAAGGTGGCAATGAATCTCTTCTTTTGCCCACCTGAACTATGGTGACCATCATGGAGTTGTGAGTATAGGACCTGTTTTGGGAGCTGGTTGTCAGGCATCTTTATGACATGTCCTCTCCGACAGAGGTGGCTTAATGGACATGGTGTTTGTTTGAGCCAACACGCTGGCATTCATTCTTCTGTCCTTCCAACTGATAAGGAAAATTTTCTACAGACATCTTTTGAAAGTAGGTCAGTGTAGCAGAACTGTGAAACCTTGGCCACATTTCCACATCTCCACACTCAACAGCAAGATTAGCAAAACCTGAGCCCAGGATTAAGTTACACAAGCTCACCAAAACCTTGTTGATACTTTGTGGGCATGTCCACATGTGCATTAATACACCGTAATTTCGGTGCATTAAGTTTAATACCTGTAATACTAAAATTGTAAAGTTTAGTACCTGAAATAACAGGTACTAACTTCATGCGCTGTAATTGGTGCTACTACACAGTAGTACCAGCACATCTTTTATGTGATACTAATGCGCAGTAGACTAATTCTATTGGGCATCAGCACAGCTTTCACTGTGATGCGCTAATGCACAATAGAATTAGACTACTGCACTTCTAGCACCTTGTGTAGACACGCTCAGCAATGGTTAAGGTTAAACTAAAATTTGTGATCCTGTTGTCAGATAGAAAAGGATTTAACAAGACATCACCGTGTATGGCACAAGTGAAGCATTACTGGGAATGTAAAGGTAGAGTCTGAAGCTAAAAGGCACAGGGAAATTATCATAAAGCATGAATATGCATCAGATTAGTAAGTAAAACTATAACAAAAGGTAAGCATATAGAAAGAGTGGTAAAACAAGACTGCTGGAGTGATACAGTCCCCCGGAGCCTGAAGGATGTCTGATCAACAGTCTTGGGATAATAACTTCGAAAAAAATAACTCACCCATGCTTGTTAATGCATTGTGTGTTCTCTCCTAATAAACACACACTTTATAGTTTTTGGTTGCAGTCATGTTAACCTAAGGACATAGGCAGGCAAGCTTCTTCAGGTAGATGTGATAGCTTTTATTAGACCAACTGGAACTCTTGTCTTTCCTTGTATATGAAATCTGACTATACTTTAAACCTAACTGTCTGGGTAACACTCAGAGGTTCTCAAATGTTTTGGGATAAGTAACCTCACTTCCAGTTGGCTTGCAAACTCTCTTTATGATGTAAGCCTAAGTGCTATAATTGAATTTCTCTGGGACCTGTGACTCAACTTGGAATTGTGACCCCCTTGCTTGGGAACTGTTGACATAGAGAATTGGTCAAATATGTGAGCAACCCTGTTTCTTTCATAGCAGTAACTAGGTGGCATCTTGTGCGTAAACCAGGCCTTGAGTCTTCAGGAAAAGCTCAAATGATCATGTGCTTCAGAAAATGCAGGAGGATTGAGGAAAACTAAGACCTATTTCTATGAAACATTTGCTTCTTTGGGTTTAACTTCCAGCTTCTCCTTAGACTTCTCACGTGAACCTGAGTCTCAGCCCTCCATCTGGAAAATGTAGATAAAAATACTAGTCCTACACACACCTCAGAGTTCAATGGGAAAAATTCACTGTGGTTCATGAGGCAGACAAGGTTAGTTAGGTAAATATGATATCTTTTATTAGACCAACTGAGTAGTTGGGAAAACTGTTCTTTACAAGCTTTCACACACAAGCACCCTTCTTCAGGCATAGGGAAAGTCTGCTGGTGTTTGTGTACTCTCTGGCCGTCTACACGAGATGCTGACTGTGCAGTCATTTAGTACTTGCATACCCAAGTACTAAACGACTGCTCAGTAACTAGTAGAGGTGCACCAATATGTCAGTGGCATATCGGATCAGCACTCATAACAAGAAAATTAATATTATTGGCAATCAACTTCTTTTGGCCAATAACGTCACCGATAAATGCTGCGTGCATGCGTACAGCTGCAGCATACATGCGGCCAGGAATGCAGCACAGCAGCTAAGAGACTAGTGTCCTGCCTGTAAGTCTGTGGAGGGGAAGGGCTGTTGGGTGGGGGGCACAGATCGAGGCCCCCATGGTGAGGGAGGGAGTGGGCACGCACAAATCGGGAGGGGCACGTGACCCCCATGCCTCCCCACTGGGTGTGCTCAGCAGTGGACAACTACCCTCTCTTCCCACCTTCATGCACCCCCTGGATGAGTTGCCTGCAGCTCTGTCCCACCGGGGTTGCATCTACTGCCCTGGCTGGGCAGCATTTGCCCTTGCCCCTACCCCTGCCCAACTCCCTCCCTCACTGTGGGGGCCTCCATCTGCCCCACCACACCCCTTCCCTCACCCCCATCTTTTCCTCTCCACAGACTTACTGGCAGGAGGCTGCCCTCCAAGCTGCCCAGCTGCATTCCTGTAAATTAGCCATTGGATTGGTATCAGCCAATATGGCTGGTTAATAATGTTACTGTGCAGTAGCATCCCTGTTGTGATGCTGACTGCATAGTAACTATTATTGTACAGTAGTATTGTGTCATGGTCCATGCCCCACAACACTACTGAACAGTAGTAACAAACTACTGTGCAGCAGTAATGAGCTATTGCAGGGTAAGCACTTCGTGTAAACACGGCCTCCAGGATCAAATAGAAACTTAAGCCAATATACAAAATGCAGGTCTGTGAAAATGCAAATGAATAGCAGGGAAGATCAGAGGGGATGGGAGTGTATGGGTGGGAGACAGGTAGATATGGGTGTTGGGAAACAAAAGAGGGGAATGTTGATCTGTGATAAAATGTAGCTGGTAAAATGTAGAGAGGTTATATAGGGTTATCAGATGGCAGGAAGGTTATAAAGTGCCATAAATCCAATGTTTATATTTAGCCCATGATTTTTTGTATCCAGTAGGCTGATGAAGTGAAGTTTGTAGGTTCATCTACAACAGGTGTTTTGTAAATTCCCACTGAGGCTTAGAATTGAGAGATTGGAGAGACAATGGTTGTCTTGTGAGAAAAGTGCATCCACAGGTAATTGGGTATTTTGGTCTTTGATATATTTTTGGTGTGTGTTCACTCTAGTGCACAGCTGTTGTTTGGTTTCTCTTACACAATTTCCATCAGGGCATTCAGTGCACTGGATGAGATGTATTACATTTTGAGGCTCACCAGGCACAATTTATGCTGTGGTCAGTGACTACACATGCATTTAACTACAGTAAATTACCCTGGCCTAAGACAGTCAGGGACAGTACTATCTTAATGCGGCATAAATTAGCTTACTGTGGCCTAATACTGTCGCATGTGTAGAAAGTGATGCTTTATTCCACAGCTAATTGGTCTACTCTGCAGTAAAGCACATGTGTAGATGAGGCCTCAGTGAACACGCCAGGGCTCCTGTGGAAAAACTAAAAGCTGCATCAATAATGTCTGTGGAAGAGGATGCTAAGTTTGTATAGGTAATCTTGTACTTGGGCACTTCCTAACTTGAATGCAGTCATCACTGGTTTTAATGGGATTTGCAGTTGAGAAATAGACTGATTTATGTGCCATGGGCTTAATACAACCTCCACTGAAATTAATGAGACTCTTTCCAGTGACTTCAATCATCGTTGGGTTTGGCTTTATTTCCTGGCTTTTAAGTACAAGTAATAACCAGTATGGTGACTGTTCCAGACTTTCAGCATGTCTCTTAACGAGCGGGGAAAGATGATAAAATGGGTTTGTGACCTGGCAACAAACATGAGCCAAACTCCAGGTAGCCTGCTCCCAAATAAGTCTCCTTGAAAGCTGCTGCATGAGAAATCAACTGTACCTACAGCAGCAGATGAGAAATGCTGGAATTCCCAGTGATCCACCCGGGTACCAGTGTCACCTGATTATTCAATACCAGCAGCTATCTGAGGTCTTACAGCTCAGTTTCCCAGAAGAGGAGAAATCAGTGGCAAACAGTCTGTGCACATCTACACATGAAATGAATACGACACAATAAACTCCGGCACATATTGCACCAGTTTATTGTTCCCAGGCGTCGTGTTTTCATGTGCACCTGGGATTGCACCTGGGGGACAGCCTGCCAGCCTGGGGCTGCTCCAACCTGGCTTAACATGCTGTGGAGGAGCTGACTGGGACACAAAGGCGCTCCAATGTGGGGCTAGTCAGCCTCAGTCACCATCTATGAAATTGTTGCTGCACACTAAATAATGCCACCATAGGATAGTACTTGTGTTTACACATTCTATAGTGGAGTTAATTGGTTTACTATAGCCTAATAGGCACACTCGTGTGACTACTGCAGAGCTGATTAGGCAGCTCCACAAAAAAATCCCATGCAGATGTGCCCTCTAAGTCTATTCTCAGTTTAGTTTTGTTGATGTCAGTCCTGAAAGGGAACCTTGCATAACTCATACAATCACCACCACCCCATGTCCTCCTCAGGAGTCAAAACTTGCTTGCACACTGAGAGCTACTGGAAAGCCTTGTGTAATAGGCTTGTAATAACATAGGCTTGTCAGCATGTTATTACATGCTGACACCCCCATAATAAGCAGTGCTTTTATCAGAATCCATCTATTCTAGTTTCTTCTATTTATTTTCATTTTCCACAGTGAGTCAAGCAAACCAACATATCCATCATACTTTGTATGGGAGCGCAGTGCTAATGTGCCTGCCTTTCAACATCCATAATATTGAGAGCTAGCTTTGTGTGGAGGAGACAGGGATGGGGAACTAGTTAAGTGGCAGGAATAGAGGAGTCCTTCATAAGTGAATGGGAAGTCTTCTTAAGGGGTTGTTTTTTCTATGACATAGGCAGAGACGTGCCAAATGATTTGTTTTAAAAGTTTAAGAAAAAAAATAATCTCATCAGGATAGCAATTAGAAAAAGGAAAAGTGGTCTGTAGGAGAGGCATTATAGTTGGACGAGGGAGAGTTGGGTCCTACTCCTGGGTCTGCCAACAACTTGTGCAACTTCTGGGCATTGGTTCCCTATCTGTATCAGAGATAACTATTGTTCATGTCACAGTTATGAGCTAGGACCTTCCCTGAAATCCAAGACCCATTGTTCTAGGTGCTTACAAACACCAAATGGGGCAGTTTTGGTCTCCAAAGATTGACAATCTAGATCAGTGATTCTCAACCAAGGTGGCCTGATATCTTGGAAGAGTGCTGGGAGGTGTGAGGAGATAAACCAGTGGTGAGAAAATAAGCACGTAAGTGCAGGCCTAGGTTTGTCCCTGTCTGGACATGCCCTTGTCCCAAATGCCTAGCCCCTCTACAGGGAGGTACGCACTGAAAAACTGTGTTAGTTCTTGAAATGAGGGGCTGATCAGTTCACAAAAGTTATGGAGGGGGTCTTGAGTTTAATAAAGGGTACCGTGAGTCTAAAAAGACTGAAGATGGTTTATCTAGACTAAGACAAACAAATGCATAGATATACACACACATATGCATGTGTATGTGCATGCACGCGTGTGTGTGCATGTGTGTGTGTGTGTGTGTGTGTGTGTAATAGGGGAAAGAACTAGATGAATCCTCTACCACCTGGAGCTTTAAATTGAGACTTTCTGATTCCAATTCTAGATGGCTTTTTAAATTACGTGCTGTAATTCAACAAGTTCTACCATATATGAGAATTGAGGCACAGAGCTTCTAAACAACTCATGGAAGATTGCACTGGACGTCTGTGGTCAAACGGGGACCTGAACTCCGCAGTCACAGGTGACTACTTGGGCCACAAAAGCCATCTTTCACCCCCTACCTCCCTGCAGTGGTTAGCGTTAGTGAGACAGACACGTTGGATGGACAGGACTACATGTAAATGTCCAAGAGCTCAAATCAGGTCCTGTAATGATGAGCAATAGGCAATGCATAGCTGAAATCCTGAACGCTTGAGTCATCTTTCCAGTCTGTGCGTGTGCTATAAGGCATTTAACTTACCTCATTCTGAGTGTGCAGTACATGCCAACTAGTGTTCAGCAGAACTGCCTGGATATCGATTCAACTTGGGAAATGGAGCCTGAAGCTGAACAAAGGCAGAAACCCAGGCACCAGTGCTTATGGGAATTTAAACACAGATGCATGCATGTGCATACACCCCAAGGGATGGCTTTAACTGAGCAATTGCACATGGCAGGATTTCAGGTGCAGTTGAGTTGTCTACTTTTCTATCTAGGAAAATAGAGAAATTATTTGCGGCCACAGGTAGGACATGGCTATGGAACACGTTACTCTCAGCTTACGCCCTCCAGTAGATGAACAAAATGCAACACTCCCTTATTTCTTCTTCTGCCTACATTTCTTGTCTATTGTTCTCTCTATTTAATCCCTATCAGCTCCTCCCTTTGTTCCTGAGGAAGAAGAGACCGAGTGAGACATGGGTTTTTGCCTGATGTGCTGTGCAGCGCTGGGGACTAGACTCCATGATTTCCACTAGCAGAGAAGACAAACACTGAGGGTAAGGGGCAATTCTTGCACCACTGATATATCCTGTGGCTCTCTGAAACCATTGTTGCCTGTGTCACTGAGCCAAGTTACAGCCCACAAGATATGAGACTGAAAGAAACCATAGAGGAAAGCACAAAGCCCGGCATCTGATTCTCCTTTACACTAACATCATTTATAATCACGGCTATTGCCCTCTTCCCCACAAACTGACTGTATCTCCACTCACAATAGAGGGCTGGAATATATTAAAGATGTGAGCTTCCAATTGCATCTCTTTTTCAAGCCTAAAATGTGACAGGGTGTGGAAGAACATGCTTGCATAAGTATAATTTCCAGTGGTAATGCAAAGCATCTCCCTGCCTCCTGGAAAGCTCCTAGTCAAACAGGATGCTGATTAAAAGGGAATAAAAGATCTATGATGTTGGCGAGGGTCATTTGAGCACAACCAAGGACCAGCATCAAAGGTAACTTTGCTCACTGTAGCCTGTCGGATTATATATATATGGGCTTCTCAATTAGAAAACCTAGACCCTAAAGCCTGGTGAATGGTGACATCACAGGGATCATAGGCAAGCTGTCTCAAAATGTTGGTATGCATTTGGAGGGGACCAACATATAGGACCCACGCCAGCGAGCCAATTATTTTATCTGCCTGTTCTTGGAAAAGCGGCCAAAGGACTGGATGAAATCCTTACCACCTAGAGCCTTTAAACTGAGATGTCTTGATGCCTATAGGAGCAGGCTCCCTGCATGTGTATGTACTGCAAATCCAGTGCGTCAGAGCAGATTTAATTAATAATGTCTGCTGGAGTCTGGAAATTAACATGCTCCAGCAGCCACTAGCATCACATACATCAGCATCCCCATGCTTAAAAATGGTGGCGGGGCACTTTAAACTAACGCTTATTCGATGAGCTTTAGTTTAAAGCGCCCCACTGCCAGATTGCAGCATGGGAATGCTGAAACACATGACATTTTGGGCACTTTTTAATTAAAGCACCCCCGCATGCCACCTGGAGCCCATATATAAACATCCAGAGGTACTACTTTTAATGCACATTAAATAAAGTGCATTAAAGCATGGGTAGAAGTTCTGATTTATACTGGAAGTCCATGTCTGAATGATCAGAATGGCTCCCTTCTAGCCTCAAAAAAACACTTCCTATGAGGCCATGAAAAACCAGGTTGCATATTTAGACAAACAAATATAAATATAGATGTCTAAGTAGAGGCACCCTTCAATTTTGACGCGCTTCACTTAGGTTATTTGGTACAACAGGGCAACAATTTTAACATAGTTCTGCAAAACACTCTGAGGACCTGTATTGCATACTCTGGGCTGCAGTAGTGTAGAAAAGCTAAATGCTCTTCACCTAGCACACAATAAATACAAATGGATTATTGTATACGTTTTTAAAATATATTACAAGTTTGTGGTTTGGTTTGATTTTAACTAGAAGTTACAAGCAAGGCAATGGAGGATAGCTATTCCTCCACCAGCCTAATAGATTTTTCTTCACAAGGAATATGAAGGCCTTAAAGTTATTTTACTTAACACTGTCTCTTTTTTTCCTACCTCTGGCACACAGGGAGTTGGCAGCGTCGTAACTGTGGAATGGAAGTGCTGTAATGGAAGGGAGTCCTTGGCTTCACTACATACCCACAATTACCTGCCCCGTCTCTATCTGTGACTTCATGGCGGTAAACAACGTTCACCACGATTAAATTAAAAACACATGCAACGTGGAACAAATCAGAACACAGCCGAGGATTTCTCCCCCCCCCACCCAAAACCTTAAAATCAACAGGGTGAAAGAATATTTCATAGATGCTTGCACACTAAACGGATTTCATTACAGTGAAATCAACCCAGTTGTTGCCTAATCTCCAAGCAATATTTCAAACTGCAGACACTGATCGCTCTTAGGGCAAATTCTACAGAGAGAAACAAAAGAGTATTTGCTGAAACTTCATCGCTAAAGGGAGGAAAAATGGACGATGGCAATGGTCTCCAATCTGGGCTGCGGGCAATGCTGTGTTTTGTTCTGCCGACTTCCGTTTTACCTCGTTAATTTTTTATGGCTACAAGCGATGATGGAGGGCTCCAGGGTAGGACCTTCCTGCAAGATGCGGGTCAGAATTCACTTTTTTAGGGGCTAGAATGCAGGATTGAGATGCAAAGAGATCTGACTCAGCCTTACTGCAGTATGAGCTTGCACCAATCCCTTGATCACTTGACCTCGGTTTCCTGACTGTCAAGCAAACAGGGGCATTTCACTGATTTCACAGTACATCTGCATGGCACAAATAGGAGGTGGCAAGAATACTTCCCCACTGTGACTCCAGGGCCTGCTTGTAATTCTCATGTCAGTTCAAAGACAGTTCCTGCCTCAGCAACATCTACTCCAGTGAGATCCAGATTCCCTTTATGAGGTCCTGTGCCAACATAGAAAGAGGCTGCCAACTCTCCTGACCATGTAGTGTCTAAATAGATGAGTCCCTCCTCAAAGAAAGCAAAAGACCCATTTTACAGATGGCAGCTGAGGCAGAAAGGGGCACAAGGCTAGATGATCAGCACTGGTAAATTCACCTATTTCTAATGAAGCACAGAATTCAACGGATCTGTGCTCAAAACCAGATCCTAAGCAATCTGCCCAGGGTCATATGGGGACCGCTTGCACAGCCAGGGATTTAACCTAGATGTCCCATGCCTAGGACCTGGCCTGTCCGCACTCCACCCCGACCCCAGACGCTGCCTGCTTTCTCCTCTTTCTCTCAAGCACTCTGTTCCCTCTTTCCCTAGAGACACCAGGTTTCCTCCCCAATCCTTCAGGAGCCTGTTCTCAAAGAAGACTCCTTGAGATTCAGAGAGTCATAGAAAATGAAGGTAGGAGGGAACCTCACATCTAGTCCAAACCCCTGCTCAAAACAGGACCAGCCCCAACCAGATCATCCCAGGCAAGGTCTTAACAACCCCGGTAGAACTGCCTTCTCTCCCAAATCCTCCTGGAGCTGCTAATGCAACCCACCTAGCGAAAGCTTCCCTCAAATCTGTGAGTTTAAGATAGGGACTGGCAGTACACGAGATGGTTGTAGCTCCAATTTGTCCTAAGCGCTGCTTCCCCCTTCGTCATTCTTGGCAAAAACTCTACCATCACCCCATACATCCCTGAAAACCCACAGATGTCATAACTGTGGTTCAATGGTCCAAGAGGTTGAGCCATCAACTCAGAAAGGTTAGGAGAGTGCCAGTGCTACCGCCAATTCCCTTCTTTATTAATAGATACTCTAATTGCACAACATTGGTGGTAGGTGGCAGGAGGAGGACTAGACCAGGGTGCACGGCTAGCATTTAGGTATCCGCAATTCAGTTGAAGGGTTAACGAAAGGCCCACCCCGAATCTAGGGGCGCATTGAAAGTAAGAGGCTTAACAACATACGAAGGGGCTAGACATCACATCCTCTTCAAACGGCCAGATACTCGGTCACGATTGGGCCAAGCCTGAGTTTGGAGCAAGGTTCGAACTCATCCCTCTGGATGCCACAGTGAGACTTACTTCTCCGACCTCCCAGGCTTTATCAGCCAGTTGAAAATTAAGCCATTTCTCAGAAGCCTGATGGACCGCTAAAAGGTTATGCAAACTGTGCTCCATTTAATGAGGACACAGATGAGCTGCTCTTCGAGCCAGGTGTTACTCATTTTTATCTTCAGCCCCCTGGCAGCTGAACAGCTGGACTCATGCACCACTGGCCTTCACGAGGCAAATGGGTCTTCAGAGCGAGCATGTCCTGGCTTTGTCCACAATGGGCTTATTCATACACTGCTGCTGCTGTCAAGTGATAGGCAGGATGGATGAAACCCAGGAAACTATGCAAGTTGGGTGACAGCTCACGCGACAAGGGGAAAATTGAAGCTGCCCTGTTAAAACAGTGCAGCACGCCATGAGCCACACAAGCTGACTGTGGTAGGGGAGCCAAGAGCTGTTTATTTTACAAACCCTTAGCTGTTAACCTTATGAATCAGGACAGTTACAGAATTATTTTTCATCCACCAAGCTGAGGTTTGACATAATTCACACGCACAATAGAAGGCAAGCGATGCTGCTGCTGAGTTTGGCTGGATTAAACATGCATCAGGACAGCGATGTCAGACGCCGTCTCTCATAATCACCGGTCCTCTACCCAGACTGAAGACTTACTCTGGGCAGACTTACTCTGTTGCCTTTGATGGGGGAGAAAACTTGGTGTTTTCAGAATATGTAGCCACAGAGAAACAAGGAGCCATTGTGGCTTAATTAATTAATTGCTTGTTAAAGCTCTTTGCAGCCCTCAGATGCGAAGTGTAAAGTGCTGTGTTTATGACTGGGGTATTTCACTGATTCCACAGAAACTTTAAATGGGTTTCCGCATGAAAGTCATTCTCCAGAAAAATAAAATCAGTTAGTGTGCCCGTGAACTTGGGAGCCAGCTGGCTGCATGATTTGGGGAGTTAAAACACACAGCTGAAGCACACTTGTTTTTCAGAAGGGATTCGTTACTCTTAAGATATAGCTCAATGTTTTGAGTAAAGTAATGGCTCGTTGCTCTCACTTGGGGAGGGGCTAGGCGAGGTAGACCCTTAACGACATGAAGCAGCCCCTGCTTCACAGAGCTCATGAACTACATGCACCATTTATGTCCCAAACAGCCTCCTTCTGCATAGTCTGAATTTATTTCAGAGAAGAATGAAAAACTGTTTAGTTCATGAATCTTCCTTTGGGTTCCACACTGATTTTTGGGAAAAGAAATCAATTCACAGTATTTATATCCATCACGAAGGGAAGGGGACTTGAGGGGGCTTCTTGGTATTACTTACCTTACTTCTAAGACCCCTTGCCAAGCAACAAGCATCGTCACTCACTTCATGCCCCTCACATGCTGAAAGATGTTGCATGGCTGTCAAAAGTGGGGCTGGGTGTGACCAGCCTCGCGTTAAAAGCCAGACCAAGGCCCAGATGCCGGTTGTGTGACAAAAAGCAGCCCTGTAGCACTTTTTAACAAGTAGCATATCCAGGATGGGAGCACGTTGGTGGGAAAGTGGTTTTGGGACTGCTGCGGTGGTGCTACAGATGCATCCGAGGAAGCTGAAGTGGCTTTTAAAGATGCAAGCTAAAGTGGTAAAAACCCTTTTCATTGCATGCCCAGTGAGGGTTCAAAGGACTGAAAATCTGAGTAAAACCTGTTGGTTAAGAATTCAAGTAGCCTTGAAGCATTACGCTATGGGACAGACAACCAGGCAGATTGTACATTGTGCCATCTTCCTTTGACCGAAGGTGGTTCAGCTCTATCTGGATATGAATTCATTTTCGAATATTTGGGATTTTCTTTGAGTAGGAAGGAAAAAAAAATACCAGTGTTAAAATAAAATTCTCTATTACACTGCGGTACGCATGATAAAAATAACCACTTATACAACCTTGGTAAGACCAAATGACCAGAGAAGCAGCTTGCTATTCCAAGATATTTTAATAAGAGTAAAGAATAAATTACAGAATAAAAGTGTGCTCCAAGCTGACGAATTCAACCAAACAACAAATATCCAAGTCTACAACGGTTCACTATTGTTGTGATATCAGAACGATTGTGTTTACGTATGATCACAGTAAACCGATGCAAACACACGGTACGGAATTAAGTGCTGCAACTTAAGTTAAAGAGTAGTGAATGATACGCCATGACAAAAAAGAAAAGAAAAGGCAGCTGCAGTTAAATACAAGTACTCCTGATTTTGGCAATCCTGATTTGGAATCCTTCAGGCGAGAAATCAACTTCAAATCAGCACCAGGTCCAAAATTCCCTAACGCAGAAAAGTACGTTTTGTGCAAAGTGCGTTTCTAAACTAATTCAATAAAATAGTCTTGTAAACATATTTTCCTCTCACGTTAAGACAAGGGTGACTTGGGACATTTAAAAGGAACAAGAAACGGACACCTCGGACAGTATAATTTACCATACGGTATGTACTTCATTTATCCATTTCACGTGGCCTAAATATCACTATATTCAGAAACATGTAGCAAGGCGTAAATGCATGCCACGGTCACAACTTAGGAAATGATCAAAATAGTTTCAATGCAAAAATACAAGTCACTTGAAAATTAACAAGCCATTACATTGAAGTATGTTGTCTGCAGATTTAAGTCTAGACCAGTTACTAGTTAATCCTTCAAAGATGAGCAGCATTACTCTGAAAGGTGGACAACTCCCTCCTTCCAGTATCCAGTTCAAAATGTCTGCATGTAAAAGATTGCACCTGTAAAACTGCACGCTGGATCTGCAGAAATGCATTGGGTTATTAGGAATCCCTTTGAAATCACAAGGTTTCACAGTTTTATTGAAAGCAAAGTGACTGGTGGGCTGTAGGAGAGAGAAAAGTGAGATGCACAATGGTAAGAACAACTCAAGCGCTCCGTTATAAGCAACTGATAAACTACATGGGACCTAGTTTATGCAATGCTTCTGCCTTGAACTGTAATAAATAACAGCTATATCATATATCATAAATTTACTAAAACCAGTACAGTTTAGATACAATATTTACAACCGTTCCCTTTTTATTTTTTTAAACACATTGCAGTAACACCAAAGACTTTCCTTTACAGGAACTCTTGTCCCCACACGTCATGGCTATTAAAAAGAAATAACAGACCAGAGGAAGGGCTGTCCGATCACATTATTTCCCTAATTATCAAGGGGCACTTGGAACATCTTCAGCATTGACCAGTTGACATTGAACCTCCAGACCTGGGATATAGTAATGATGCTCCAGATCTTTAGGGTCATTAGGGTTTCTTCTTCTGTATTCAAGATGGGTTAGAGAAGACAGAAACAATGTCCCTTGTGCCAAGGAGAGTCTGTGTCAATCCATCATATGTCTGAAGGGCAAAAGACCTTATGGCAACCCAGACTTGCTCTACATAATCCAGGATCCCTGTGGGCAGACACGATGTGCTCCAAGAGACTCACAAGCTAGACTGGCATGCTTCAGGCAATCCTAATACAACTCAATTATAATGCTCTCTGTCCTCGTGACGATGGCAGCAGGCATTCAATGTAAAGGTCAAAGTAGCAGTACATGAACATGAAAAGGTCAGATTTCCCTTTTGGGAAAGGGAAGCACCTGCTTTGCTTCAACACTTGTGCTCGGTAAGTACCTCATTAAATAGACACTTACCTGGGGATAGCGCTCAGCTTGATTTTGCACTGAATGGAAACCTCACCGATTCATGCAGGCAATGTGTTCATCCCTACTCACTTCCCGAAGAGCTGAAAGGTTGTGGTGAGCTCTTGTTCTGCTTAGATTTCTCTACCCTTACCAAACACTGTACCAGGAGGCAATTAAAACCATGCATGCACAACACACAGACAGTCTTCAGCATCTTGAATCATCTTGTTCACTTAGCTGCTAATCTGTGAACACGCAGTAATTTGCAATGGGGCACCTGACCTTTAGTGTTATTTAGCGCGCTCTGCATTCATCTCTTGGACAGCTAACAAAAGTTACTGGGGTGGCATTGTCTCAAATAGCCTCCTTTGTGCCTCTTCTACTCTTAATCTTCAACTCTGGCCAAGTTACTTTCCAAATGCAGTAACTTAACCTACAACACAGTCAAATCTGATGAAATCGCAGCCTTTTATAACTATTTTCTCCAGCACGGATTTTACTGTCACTGTTTCACCAGGATTCAAGGTTTAGGCCTTTTTCATCCTAAAACAGTCTTTAAGAATGACTCGTCTGAGTGTCTGCATGATGCCCTCCCCGCAGAAACTCCTCACTAGCAGCATGATTATTCGAGACAATCAAAGACTCCCTAAATAAACAGTCTGTTTAAGATGTGACTCCCCTATTCATCTGTCTTGCATTACCATCCCCACTGGCTCCTTGTAGGCCTACGTCAGCTTCCTGATTCTGCGGTTCTGCTTGTCTATGGTCCAAGTTGCCCGGTCCACCGAGGAAGTGATGGTGTCAAGAGTTTCATCGTGCCTTTCCAGTTCCGTCTCTGTTTCCAACGCAAGACTCTTCAGCTTCCTCAGTATCTATCAAAAGAATATGTCAAGAGTGGAAAGACTCTTTATTTCTCTTTGGACAGGAAGAGCAATGCACAGTCAAAACATTAAGCAATGATCTCCTACCTCCATGTTTCTGGCAAAATGGCTGAGCTAAACTGTCCGTCATTGGACACGCGGGGTGACAAGGCCATTGCCTTGATAAACTAGACATGATGCAATGAGTGATCTTACAAGGGAAGAGGGACAGACTGAAAAGAAAAAGGGGTTAAGAAAAGCAAGGTTATGAAGATCCTAAGTCAAGGCATTTGCTCTTCCTGTTGTCTCAGTTACAGCTGAGTTGCTACGTGTAGTTATTGCGGAAGCAGCAAGTCTTAAGCAATGATTTGAAAAGGGACAGGAGCGTGGCTTGACAGAAGACATCTGAGAAAGCAAAGGTGTGGAGATGGCTGCAGAAATCAACTGAAGAACTGCGGTGGGAGCAGCAAGACAGTGGTCACATGGCAAAAGACTACATGAAATGGGGAGGTTGGATGAAAGGAGGATGGACAGATAACTGGCTGGGGTATTATGATCCCAGCACTCGTTCCTGCCCAGGGCAGGGGGTTGGACTTGATGATCTGTTCAGATACCTTCTGACCCTAAGAACGATGAAATATTTAGGTAGGAGTGAGGAAAGATGGAGACTCCATGCCCTAAAAAACCTTGGTAGGAGTAGAGTGGATGAGATCTTAGGAAGATGGGACAAGTTGTTCAACCATGATGAAGTGAAGAATCAGAGAAAGTGAGGGCTGGAAGGGACCTCAGGAGGTCATCTAGACCAACCCCCTGCTCAAAGGGGGACCATCCCCGCCATGTCATTCCCTTCTTGGTGCTGCTCAAAGCAGGACCAAGAAGGGAAATGACATGGGCAGGGATTTGAAAAGAAAGAACATCAATGTTTTAATATAAGCCAGGAAGCTTGTACTCTGTGGGGTGGAAGGTGAGGAACTACGGACTCAGAGAGGCCAGCGGGACTGAGGTTGTAGTCATCAAAAATAAGAAACGAGTGACTGCCGTGCTACACCAGGCTACAAGCTAGAGACCCACACAAGCATACGATTACAAACAAGCTTCAGTTAACTCAGCAAATTACTATTACCATGTGTGACGGCACTCAAATACCCACTGCGACTACACGATAACCCCTTTGCGACCCTGCTCTCTGTAGTGCCGGAGGAAGCCTGGTTCAGATGAGGCAGAAGGCTCTGAGGCGAGGGGGAAAAAGCCAGGCTGAGGCAGGTTTAAAGCCAGAAGGCGTCATCTGAGATGACCTACTATGGCTTTTTCAAGCTCCAATTTCTATGATCTCAAAAGCAAATCCCCCAAAACAGTGATCCAAGCAGCAAAAGTATTCAAATCCCCTTGTCACTGTCCTAGCTCTTCTGCAGCCATCTCAGAAGGAAAATTACTTCCCTGCCTCTTCTATCCTCCTGGAGCATCTCCCTTCACAAGCCATCTGTTCAGCCTGGTTGATTTGTCCGACAAGACACTGCTTCCTTTCCTTGGACGAATGCATCAGCTGGAGGTTTGGGATGCTTGCTTCAAATCGCAGAGATTGAGGACTACATTTCTCATTTTCCCAGTATTAGAAAGTGGTTTCCTCTGCTGTTGTTGCCTATCCAGACGTACCCTGACTTCTTGTATAACAGCAAAGCTATCACAGCTTGCCTTGGTTGTAAAGGGTGAATTATTTGATCTTTTTTAATAGACTACTCTCTCTTTTTGGATTCTTTCACAATGGTATGCAGCCACTTAAATAATGGTTTCTTATTTGTAATTATTCTATTGGTACCTGTTGAATGTAAGGCTTCACTGTCGGGCACAATGGTTATAGCTGTGTTGGTCTAAGGGCATAGGCAAACAAGGTCCTTTGGGTAAATGTGATATTTTTTTATTAGACCAACTAAATAGTTTGAAAAATTGTTCCTTGCAAGCTTTTGGGTACAAATACCCTGCTTCGGGCACAGGGAGAGTCTGCTGGTGTTTGGGTGGCTTTTGCAGTATCAAGCACATGGGCAACTGGTGCCTCCTGAGTCTGGGGAGGCACCAGATTACCGATGGAGCGGGGGGTGCCCTAGAGAAACTGGAAGTGCACTTCCAGTTTTGCAGCTGGCGCTTCCAGGGGGTGCACGGTCAATCTCAGTGGGTGCGTGTGCACCCCCTACGCGTCACCAATGATCAAGCTGAAGGAGAGGCCTGGAGAAAACAGAGAGAGTGGAAGGAGAAGAGACGCTTTGATGATCTAAAATGTTCATTCCTAACTGGCATCTCTAATGACCCTTTAATCCAGAGCTCTTCATTTTTAAAATGAATTTTAATTTATTAACTAAAGGGATCAAAGGGAGCAGGGCACAAAAGCCCCCATGGCTCACCAAAAGCATCCGGGAATGTCTCCTACCTAAAAGGGAGGCGCACACCCAATGGCGGAGGGGGGGGGCCATCCCCAGGGAGGACTATACTGCGGTTGCTCGGGGCTGCGGGGGGGTCAGGAAGGCCAAGGCAGAGATGGGACTGGGACGAACTTCCCAGATCAAGGACAACAAGAAGTCCTTTTTTAAATACATAGGGGGCAAAAAGGAGGTACTGGGTAACGTGGGGCCCTTGCAGGACACGCTAGGACATTTGGTCATCAGACCAGACGACAAAGCCAACATGTTTAAAGATTTCTTTGCCTCCATTTTCCTGAGCAGGGACCGGATCACCCCCACCACCAAGCCCCCTCAGGCCCCAGGGGAGGCGCACCCAGGCCCAGGGTCAGGGAGGATCTAGTCAGGGAGCGTCTGGAGGGACCGGACATATTTAAATCAGCTGGTCAGGACGATCAAGAAGGGTGGCTGTGCCTTAAGGAAGCTATCCTTCGAGCACAAAGCGAGACGATCCCCGTGCGAGGTAAAAGAGGGAAAGGGGCCAGGAGGCTTCCCTGGCTGACCAGAGAAATCCAGGGCAGACTAAGGGCCAAAAGGGGAGCACATAAAAAGTGGAAACAGGGAGAGATCACCAAAGAGGAATATACCTCTTCTGCTCGTGCTTGTAGGGAGGCAGTTAGGCAGGCCAAAGCTACCATGGAGCTGAGGATGGCAACCCAAGTAAAAGACAATAAGAAATTGTTTTTTAGATATATAGGGAGTAAAAGGAAGGCCCAGGGAGGAATAGGACCTCTGCTAAATGGGCAGAAACAATTGGTGACGGACAGAGGGGACAAGGCTGAACTCCTCAACGAGTTCTTCGCCTCAGTGTCCCTAAGCGAGAGGCATGACAAGTCTCTCACCGGGAGTGCAGGGAGGCAGCAGCAAGGCACCAGACCTCCATGCGTGGACCCTGAGGTGGGGCAGGGTCACTTGGAGGAACTGGATGCCTTTAAGTTGGCAGGCCCGGATGAGCTCCATCCGAGGGTACTGAAGGCACTGGCCGACATCATTGCAGAGCCACTGGCGGGAATATTTGAACGCTCGTGGCGCACGGGTCAAGTCCCGGAGGACTGGAAAAGGGCCAATGTGGTTCCCATTTTCAAGAAGGGGAGGAAGGAGGACCCGGGTAACTATAGGCCAGTCAGTCTCACCTCCATCCTTGGCAAAATCTTTGAGAAAATCATCAAGGCTCACATTTGTGAGAGCCCGGCAGGACAAATTATGCTGAGGGGAAACCAGCACGGGTTCGTGGCAGGTAGATCGTGCCTGACCAATCTAGTCTCTTTTTATGACCAGGTCACAAAACGCCTCGACGCAGGAGGAGGGGTGGATGTCGTATACTTGGACTTCAGGAAGGCCTTTGATACGGTATCCCACCCCATACTGGTGAACAAGTTAAGGGGCTGTGACTTGGATGACTGCACAGTCCGGTGGGTGGAGAATTGGCTGGAGGGTCGCACCCAGAGAGTCGTGGTGGATGGGTCGGTTTCGACCTGGAGGGGTGTGGGCAGTGGGGTCCCGCAGGGCTCGGTGCTTGGACTGATACTCTTTAATGTCTTCATCAGCGACTTGGACGAGGGGGTGAAATGTACTCTGTCCAAGTTTGCAGATGACACTAAGCTATGGGGCGAAGTGGACACGCCGGAGGGCAGGGAGCAGCTGCAAGCAGACCTGGACAGGTTAGACAAGTGGGCAGAAAACAACAGAATGCAGTTCAACAAGGAGAAATGCAAAGTGCTGCATCTAGGGAGGAAAAATGTCCAGCACACCTACAGCCTAGGAAATGACCTGCTGGGTGGCACGGAAGTGGAAAGGGATCTTGGAGTCCTAGTGGACTCCAAGATGAACATGAGTCGGCAGTGTGACAAAACCATCAGAAAAGCCAATGGCACTTTATCGTGCATCAGCAGATGCATGACAAATAGGTCCAAGGAGGTGATACTTCCCCTCTATCGGGCGCTGGTCAGACCGCAGCTGGAGTACTGCGTGCAATTCTGGGCGCCGCACTTCACGAAGGATGCGGATAACCTGGAGAGGGTCCAGAGAAGGGCCACTCGTATGGTTAAGGGACTGCAGGCCAAGCCCTACGAGGAGAGATTAGAGGAACTGGACCTTTTCAGCCTCCGCAAGAGAAGGTTGAGAGGCGACCTGGTGGCTGCCTATAAGTTCGTCGGGGGGCACAGAAGGGAATTGGTGAGTATTTATTCACCAAGGCGCCCCTGGGGGTTACAAGAAATAATGGCCACAAGCTAGAAGAGAGCAGATTTAGATTGGATATTAGGAGGAACTTCTTCACAGTTCGAGTGGCCAAGGTCTGGAACGGGCTCCCAAGGGAGGTGGTGCTCTCCCCTACCCTGGGGGTCTTCAAGAGAAGGTTGGATGTGTATCTAGCTGGGGTAATGTAGGCCCAGCACTCTTTCCTGCTTATGCAGGGGGTCGGACTCGATGATCTATTGAGGTCCCTTCCGACCCTAGCATCTATGAATCTATGAATCTATGATCTCCACCCCCGAGTGCTGAGGGAATTGGCTGCGGTCATTGCGGGACCCCTGGCACGGCTGAACGAGCACTCGTGGGGCTCTGGTGTGGGGCCAGAGGACTGGACGAGGGCCAGCGTGGTTCCCATCTTCAAAAAGGGGAGGAAGGAGGAGCCTGGAAATGTAGGCCAGTCAGTCTTACCTCAATCCTGGGTAAGCTTTTTGAGAGAATTATCCTGGCGTATGTCCACAAGGGGCCGGGGGGGAGGTCATGCTTAGGGGCAACCAACACGGGTTCATCAGCGGCAGGTCCTGTCAGACCAACCTGTGGCCTTCTACGACCAGGTCACCAAATCCTTAGACGCAGGGGTAGCAGTGGACATCGTCTTCCTGGACTTTCAGAAGGCCTTTGACACTGTCTCTCAGCCCGTTCTCATTAAGAAACTGGGGCTGTGGTGTCAACCCCCCCACAGTCAGCTGTGTCGTCAACTGGTGGGAGGGCCGCACCCAGAGAGCGGTGGGGGACGGGTCATTTTCAGCCTGGAGGGATGTTGGCAGTGGGGTCCCCCAGGGCTCAGTCCTGTTCAACATCTTCATCAGTGACTTGGACATGGGGGTAAATAGCACCCTGTTCAAATTGGTTGATGACACTAAGATGTGGGGAGACCTGGGCACGCTAGAAGGGAGGAATAGGCTGCAATTGGACCTAGACAGGTTACAAGGGTGGGCGGATGAGAACGGGATGGGATACAACACTGACAAGCGCAAGGTGCTGCTGCACATGGGAAGGAAGAACCAGCACCACACCTACAGGCTGGGGAACTCCCTTCTCATCAGGGCAGAGGCAGAAAAGGAAATTGGAGTCATCATTGATGCCAAGATGAACATGGGCCGGCAGCGTGGGGACGTGGTCAGGAAGGCCGACCGCACCTTGTCCTGCATCCACAGATGCATCTCGAGCAGGGCCAGGGAGGTGATCCTCCCCCTCTATGCAGCACTGGTCAGGCCGCAGCGGGAGTACTGCGTCCAGTTCTGGGCACCGCACTTCAGGAGGGATGTGGGCAGCATGGAGATGGTCAGGAGGAGGCCACTCGCATGGTCAGGGGACAGCAGGGCAGGCCCTACGGGGAGAGGCGACGGGACTTGAACCTGTTCAGCCTCCACAAGAGAAGGCTGAGGGGGGATCTCGTGGCCTGTCACAAACTAGTCAGGGGGGATCAGCAGGCACTCGGGGAGTCACTGTTCCCCCGAGCACTGCCAGGAGGGACCAGGAATAACATTCACAAGCTGGCGGAGGGGAGATTCAGACTAGACATCAGGAGGTGCAACTTCACCATCAGGGCGGCTAGGATCTGGAACCAACTTGCAAGAGAAGTGGTGCTGGCCCCTACCCTGGGGGTCTTTAATACAAGGCTTGACAATCATCTTGCTGGGGTCATTTGTGAAACCACGTGTAACTACCCAGCTCATCAGTTTGGAACAGGAAGCCATATTTAATGGGAACTGCAGGGAAAGTGGAGAGAGACCATGCAGTTACTGGAACTGGATGTCAGCCAGTGGCAGGAGGTTTCCTCACTTCCAAAAAAAAAAAAAAAAAAAAAATTCTGGGACTATCTGTCACACGAGGTCTGAACCAGGGCTACATGAATCATTTTTGATTTGGTTACCAATTAAAAAATAATAATAATCTAATTACATTTCCCCCCACTTTTCCCCCCAAAAAGACTTTAAAAAAAAAAGTTTTGACCCTAAATCCATATTGCTTTGGCCTAAAGCAATGTCATATTATTGTGGGCCCTTTTTAAGGAAGAGACAACAAAATGAAGGGCTAGATTCACAAAAATCAGAGAGCGTGCAGGTAGTTAAGACATGGAGGCAGACTAATCAAGCTCAAAAACATGCTGTATTTGAGTGGTTCTCGATTTGTTTTGACTCAAGACCCCCTTTGGAAAATGCCAGCTCTTTGCTTTCATTTGGGTTTTTTTGGACTACAGAAAAATTACAGTGCCATTCTTCTGCTGCAAAGATCTTCCAAAGACCACAATGTTTTGGATCCTGTAATTTCTTTTTGAAAACCCTGGGTTTATCTTGTGAATCATGTTAGTATTTGCAAACCTAACTCTTCTAATATTACACAGCAGCCCCTAATTAAATTATGATGTTATTTAATAATTAATATAATATGAAAAGGCTCTCACAAAAGTCCAGGATGCCATGCCACCTTGGTTGACAATTGCTGTTGTACCTGATTCACGGAGAGCAATCTCAGAGAGTCCTAGCCATGGGCAACAGGATAATCTGTGACAGGTCACTCATTTAAGGTCTGTTACTAATTTATTGTCAGTGATCTTATGTACCAACCTGGCCGGATCCAGCTCAGTTGGCAGATCCACAGAGATCACAGCCCAAGGCAACATTGCTGCAAGGATGTCAAGCAGAGGCTTCAAATCACATCGGCAGTTTAAAAACCAAGTGATGTAAGAGGACTCAGAGGAAAGAATGGCATTTTCCAGATCTCAAAGAGATCATTTATATTAAAACTACGTTTGTATTAACTATAATTTTCATTTCATTTAATATTTCATTTATATTAAAATTACACAAAAGCAAACATAGGTCAAGCTATTATGCTCGATTTTGATACGCTTCCCCTTAATTAAAACACACTTAAAATGTAAAATATCCAAGGAAGAACGTCAGTGGGGAACAGAAAGCTTTTAAAATATGAAAGCATTAAAATGGAAAATTATCCTGCTGCAGTGCAGCGTTCAAGTTTAGCTGATAATTAGGGTATGGCTTGAACCATGAGAAATTATACGCTTAACTAGTACCCTCCCTCAAAAAGAGAGAGAGGTAAGTGGGTCATTTTCTCTGTCTGCATACTGCAGATGTGATAGCATCTCACTTAACCCTTTGCTAACAACCCTGACCATTCAAGTTGCAAGAGGGTGCAATTTGTCTTCTACAAGAAGGACCGAAATGGTTAAAATGCAGCGTCGAACACAGCCCGCAAAGCTGGATGGAAAGATTAATAGAGCTTGAAGTCTGGCCAAATCCTTAAGAAATGGTCGCTATTTTTGTTCAGCAAAACGACGACAAGATCTCTAGTCATCAATGCACACGTTCTGCCAACCACCAGAAGAGCTGTTGCCTTCTGGGCCAAAATGTTGTTCGGACCATGAATCAAGAACTGAAAATTTACAAAGATGCCCCCTTTTCTACTTATCCTGTGCATCATGTACAATGCTACTACAGGCTGATGTGTGAAGACCCATTTCTAAGCTACTTGCATCCAGACTGTCTCAAAAAAATTGCAGTGGCCTCACAGACAGCCTTTCGCTCTTCCCACTGCAGCAATAAGACAGCCTCAAACTTCAAGCACCAGAATCAACTCAAAGTCAGACACATCTTCCCACTCTGCTTGTGTCACTTTGGGCTTAGATTTCATAAATTTCATAGACATTAGGGGCTGAAAGGGACCTCACGAGATCATTGGGTCCAGGCCCCCGCCCCGCCATAGGGAAGAAGTCAGCTGCGGTCAAGTGATCCCAGCAAAAAATAAATCCACCTGTTTTTTGAAGGAGTCCAGAGAAGGTGCTTGCACCACCTCTGGAGGGAGTCTGTTCCAGACCCTGGACACATGCACAGTAAAGAACTTTTTTCTTATATCCAGTCTAAATTGGCCTTCCTGGAGCTGATGGCCGTTAGACCTTGCTATCCCTCGGGGAGCTCTGGTGAACAGGTGCTCTCCCAGGTCCTGATGTATCTACCCCTCTTGTGTAACTGCAGGCTGCCACCAAGTCCCCCCTGAGCCTTCTCTTCCCCAGACTGAAGAGTCCCAAGTCCCTCAGCCTCTCCTCATATGGCCTTCCCTCCCCTTCCTTGGATCATACGCATGGCTCTCCTCTGGACTCTCTCAAGCTTCTCCATATCATTCCTGAAGCGGGGGGGCCCAATACTGGACGCAGTACCGCAGCTGCGGTCTTACAAGAGCCAAGCAAAGCGAGAGGATGACTTCCCTGGTTTTCCTTGAGACGCATTTGTGGATGCAAGCCAGAGTTTGGTTTGCTTTGCCAGCCACAGCGTTGCATCGGTGGCCCATGGTCATCTTGTGGTCAGTCAAGACCCCCAAGTCTCTTTCGGCCATGGCGCAAGGGAGCGTAGCACTGCCGAGCCTGTAAGTGTGCTGGGGGTTTTCCCTACTGAGGTGCAGCACCTTGCACTTCTCTGTATTGAGGGCCATCAGGTTTCCATCGGCCCACCTTGAGAGTCTGTCCAAGTCTGCCAGGATCCTTAGCCTGTCCTGCGGTGTGACCGCCCTCCCCCAACAATTTGGTATCACCCCTGAACTTGGTGACTTCACATCCAATTCCCGAATCCAGATCATTGATAAAGATGTTAAAGAGTAGTGGCCCAAGTACCGAGCCCTGAGGGACTCCACTGGTCACCCTGCGCCACGTAGATTTGCTCTCTTCAACTAGTACTCTTTGGGTCTGACTCCATAGCCAGTTGCCTAGCCATCGGACTGTATGATGATCAAGGTCACAGTTCCCCAGCTAAACCATGAGGACGCTATGGGGAACTAGATCAAAGGTTTATTTTCACTTGACCCATCCATGCCCATGGTTTTCACTGTGAAGCGTGTATAATATTTCCTCCTGCCCCTGCAACTCTCTTCTACTTGAACTGGGAACAAGTGTCTGTCCAGTCTGTTCTTGACAATTTCTCTGGGCAGCCTGTTCAGATGCTTGGCCACCCTCATAATTAGAAAGTTCTTCCCCATCTCTAACCTAAATTTTCAGCCTAATTGATGCCAACACAACTGTGGGACACTGATGAGAAGTAAGATATTAGACAAACAGGTGGTACTCGAAGGCACTTGACAGCCAAACTGAGCAAAAGGCAACATGGTGTAGAGTATGATGAAGGGAGGCAATCCTCATTCTAGATTTCCTGAAACCCTCAAGCAATTAAACTCTGTGTAACAGAGTTATGTATGCCTCATATCCAGCAACAACTCAGATGCTCAGCTCCCTGCTCAGTTAAATTTGCCTGCAAGCTTTTTTTCCTTTGCAAGCTTTCGGACTCGGACACCCTTCATCAAGTAAAGGGAAAAAAAACAATGATATTAAGATTTCTACCTGGGAGAGCAAGTCCAAAAGCTTGCAAAGAAAAAAAAACAAAAACAAAAACTTGCAACTATTTAGTTCATCTAATAAAAAATATCACCTCTGCCCCAAGAGTTTTGTCTGCCTATGCGTTTAGACCAGCACCCCTACAACCAATGTCCCTGCAAGCTTTTCTAATTTTAAATGCAGTAGTTGCTATTACGATCTGAAGCTTGATACGGATAAATCACACCCAGAGAAGGAAGAAGGCATGCATTTATGGCTTGACGCATCATGGAGATGTACATTCAGGCTGCTTTTATGGGGCATAGGAGTTTTGGGTATGCTAGGCCACAGTTATAGTTAAGCTAAGACACTACAAAAGACCTCGGGAGTAACAGGATTCACTGACCACTGGATGACTTGATAAAAAACACAGGGAGTGAAAACACTAATTCAAAGTAAGAAACAATAGCTAAACAAGTCGAGGAGTAAAAAGTTAGCTGACCTCTTGTTATCTATACTCAGCAGGGGTAAGCTGAAAATACTTAAATTCAATAAGGGAGTGAGCTAGAAAAACCCAAACTCAGCAGGGAGTGAGCTCTAGCTGCCCAAACTTGGAAGGGGGGAGCTGCAGTTGGCAAGGAATGAGAAAAAGGAAGAAACAAGTAAAAAGGGACATCTAGGCAAAGAGAGAAATAACAGTTGGCACAGAGTAGGGGCATCTCGGCTATAAATACAGGGTCTCGCCCTTTCGTAGCGACTTAGCACACGTAACGTGTCAGTGTACATAACGTGTCGCTTACCATCATCTGGGCAGTTTGCCGATTGCTATTCAGACCTGCTAGCTACTCTCCAAAGAGACAATAAATCTCTCTGAGCTTTTGCCACCGAATGCAAGTTGTTCTTTTTGTGCCGCACCCAAGCCCCGGGAGGCCAGCTGCAGGCATCGGCCTCCCCAGGCAGCCTGAAAGCCAAGAGCAGAAGCAGTCAGGCAAGGTTCTTTGGGTAGATACAAATATCTTTTATTGGACCGAGTAGTTGGAAAAAATGTTCTTTGCAAGCTTTTGGGTGCAATCACCCTTCTTCAGGCATAGGAATTGTCTGCTGTTCTGAGACTCCAAAGAATGAAAGAAGTGTGACAGGATCAGTGAGAATGTAAATTGGTGGAAATTAGGAAAACAGATGGTAAATAAGGGAAGGGAGGGGTTGGAACAAGGGGGGAAAAAAGCCAAAGGTAAGTAAGGGAAACTCTACCGTAGTAGTTTTCCAAGGCAAAAAAAGAGGCTGTCTGTGAAAATAATATATAGCTGAAAATTAGGCAGATATTGTTTGCCTCATTTATTTAATCTCCGATTATCATTGTCTCCTCTATATCAGACTGGCTGGGGAAGAGGAGGGAAAGATAAAAGGCCCAATGTTCAGAAGGTGCCAAGCATCCGTCGCACTGTCTGAAGTCAGTGGGAGGTCAGTACCTCTGAAAAGTCAGGTATTTCATCTGGACTGGAATAACTGACAGAGCCCAAATAGTTCCTCAGGATATCCTGCATGGGTTGTTTGTCTCATTAAAAGTGAGGGAATGCTAAAATTGCAAAAAGAGGAAATTAAAAAAAAGCTATGTTTGCACTTCAGAGGAACGGGCCTATGGTTAACTGCTGTTCCTTTGGCCTTATCATGGTTGGGCTTTCCCGAGACGGAAAACAAAGGCAACACAAAGGTACACTGACTCTCAGGGAGACATACAGGTAGCACCCAAATGAAGGTTAGGATGGAACCCACCAAAGAGGGACTGAAGAAGGACATGCATAGAAAACCATGGTCTTCGCAAACCTTCTGGAAATGAAGGTCTTTAGAAAGTATCTTCTGTTTTATGGTATATGCAATCTGCAGATGTAGTAAACAGAAGGGTAATAGCTCTTTGGCAGGAAAAGTTTAACAGAACGGAAATTAGAAAGCATTGGATGTGCTTTGCCAAACCAAGGCTAGTGAACAAAATCCCACTCCCACTCCCGAACCACAGTCCTTAAGCTAATATTATCATATCCCCTCCCACACCCAGTGACATTATGTTAGCCATGGTTTGCCGTTAGACAGAGGCTCAGCCACAGACCACAGGAACTCAGTAGGCTTCTTTCTGCAGCTCTATAGCACAGTTAATGGAAACCTGCCCACATAGCCGCAAAACACTGTGTTTTTAACATGAAGGTCCCTTGGTGAAGTCCTGGCAAGGCTTTTTGCTTAGGCACCCAATCACAATTCCAGACTGTCCCAGCCTTCCAGCTCTAATGAAAGACATTTAATACCACTCAGCTCGTTGGGTTGCAAAACATCTATGTCTACAACTGCGAGCGAGAATTGTGAGTGCAAGAGAGTTGCTTCTCAGGCCTATCCTATTGTTTAAATGTTTTCTTGCTTTGCCAAAGATCCCCCTCGTCGCTCCTAGCCTAAAATGCCCCGCTGGTTTCGGCCACTCCAGTAAAAGCTCTGCAAAGGCCTCTGATGTCTCTAGCATAGAAGCAAAGAGAGTTCAAAAATAAAAGGGAAAATTGATTCTCAAGGGTTGAAGCTATTTGGAAAATACGATCACTAAGAAATAACATCTGGACCCTAAATACCATAAACTAATTTTCAAAGAGGTGAAAGCCTAAACTAATTTTCAAAGAGGTGAAAGCCGTCGTTACAATCTCAATTGAAAACACATTAATATTTATCATTGTTTTCCTTCACGTGCTCCACAGAGGCAGTCAGTCATCCATTTTGCTGAGGAAGAAAAATGGACAAAGGTGAAATGCTTTGGTCCAGGTAATCTAGAGTGTGTCAAAACCGCAAGCAAAATACGAGTCCTGATTCCCAGTTCTGCACTTCAGTTATGGAGCAATGCTGCTTCCCAGCAATAAAACATGCTTATAGGGCAAAAATAACAGATTCCTGGCTCTTGAAGAAGTCTGCCAGATACCTTTGTAACAAGTCCATGCGCTGCATTCTTGAGAAGTGTCCTACAAAGGGCTGGGAGGAATTTGCTATGAGGTTGCTGCTTATGGACCCCAATGAAAATGCCCTCCCCTCCTCCCAATACCTTTCATATCTGCTTTTGTTAGTAGGCATCTGCCCCTTGAATTATTCCTGTGTTCCCTTCCTCCCTCGCCACATACTTCCTTCCTGTCTCATCTATCCCAACCACAACATGCCCTTCCCAGTGGGAAAAAAGTGTTGGCTAGCATGGGTTTCCATGCATTTAACTCTGCTCTAGAGCTCTGGAATAAAGAAAACCGGTGGACAGAAACATCCTAACATCAACAACGACTATTTATTCTTCCTAAACTGGACCTGGAGGAAAAGATTCCTAAGTGGCTCTTTTTGAAAGGCGCTGCACACACAGTTTTTTGAGGTAGAGGTGCAAAAGCTAACAACATAGTTACAGGACCAGTGGTTTAAGAGAGAAAAAAATTAACCCAGGTGTGTGCTAGGCCGAATTGCAGATAGACTATAACCGCACCAATGAGGATGAGGAACAAGCACAAAAGCAGTCTCCCTCAAAACAGGCCAATTTCATTTCAATTTCTGTGTTTCCCATAATTTGCACTCTTTCGCTCCCTTATCCTCTGTCAAAAACAGATGGTCCTAGAACCGCCAAACCATCTTCAGTTGCAAGACCCTTGTAAAATTCAATTTGTGTCATGTATTTTGAACGAAAAAAATGGCATACGTGGGAACCGATTCCAGGGGAGGGAAAGAGTGGGGTGCAGCTATTCTCCCAGTCATTCTGGGGAGCTCGTTTATTATTATCATGTCAAGAGATCTGAAAGGCACCTGATTTACAGAAATCGGTATTCAGCTTTTTCTGGGAGAAAAAAAAACATCCCTTGCAAAGCCTCTTAGTTTGACCTCCCCAAAATGAAAATCCCTCAAAAATCAGCACTCATGTTGCAAAATATTTGCTGGCTGGATTAGAAATCTCAGAACACTGCTGTTGGCAACTAGGTAAAAGCTGCTAAATACCAGATGGGAATTTAGTTTTTTGTTTTATTTAAATACGTCTTTAGCCTGCTTTCCTGCTGGGAGAGATGTTCAAAATCTTGGGGTTTCAGTATGGTTCACTTTAGGCCAGACTCTACTGAGCTTGTAATAGCAATTTTAATAAGCATCATATTCTCCCAAGGTTTTCATTCTCACCCCTTCATTAGGAACTGATGCGTTAACTAAAGGGGCTTGTTTTGGGGGATTTGGGGGTTTTGGTCTGGGATTAACAATGAACAACTGCAGACCAAAAAAGCAGAAGCAGAGTGAGTAGCCATTTCAAATGATGCTATCACTAAACTGCAGAGAGAGACAGGAACTGGAGAATGACAGGAACAGCTCCTAATACAATCTCCATGTTAAAGAGGAAGAAAAAAAAAATGAAACTTATGTTGGTCTAAAAAGGTTGCATTTATTAAAGTTATAGGTTCTCCACAAATAAAACACTTAAGTTTCCAGCTTTGCCAGTTTGCTTGTGCTTTTGATATCACCTGTACCATTAGTATCTGCCTTGCTCTACAAGGCTTTAATAATCATCAGGGTGTATGCATGTGTGGTGCTAACAAACTCTGTATTGAACCTTAAAGATAATATTAGGGGTTGGGATAGGGGTGGTCTTCTATTACATGCTCATGGAGCACCTAGCACAGTGATGCCCAGAGACGCTACTACACTATATAAAATGTTATATATGTTTCTTTAAAGAGGTCTAAGCTGGAGGTGAGGCACTGCTACACGACATGACTTGCAAAACCATTTAAAGTGAGCCTTCCATTTTCAGTGTAAAATGAAGACGGTGCAAAATTGAGAGGCTTCACTGTGTCCCACCCTAGATAGCAGTTAATGTTTTTGCTCTGACAATCATGGCTTTTTTAATAAGCTTGCCTGTTCATTAATATTCCTATCCCATGTCAAAGATGTGTGGCGTGGCAGGAAGCGTAATTGATCCCATCAGGCCTCATTGCCTGTGTAGAGGGAGCTCAGGATGACGACTGCAGGCTCCCCCTGGACTGAGGAGCATGCTGATAGGTTTCCCAGCCACAGTGGCTCCTGGACACACATTCGATTAACAGCATGCTAGGAGCAAGCCACAAAGTTATTCCACAACTTAAGACATGGTTAACTGGTTAATCACATCTTAAGCGTAGCGTGTGCTGCAGGCCGTAGAGACTGAGAGGAGCTAGCTTGAGTCTCGATAGAAGACCTGGCCTATAATACTTGACGACTGTCATGTATAAGAGCTGGTGATGAACCTGGCCCCTATTCACAGCACATACAATATGCGAGGAGGGCAGAGAAAGAACAAGCTTTATTACATGCCGTTTCAACCAAGGCTCAGCTTGAAGGTACCTGTCTCATTTCTTGCGTCTCCGACTCCGAGACCTGCTCTTGCTTTTGGATTTGAACCTGCCTGCTGCTGCCACCTTCTTCTCCTGATGAAGGTCTGGGTTGCGCCACACTTTCAATAAGCCCAGTGGCTGAAAAGAGAAATTCACAGTCATACACTGCCATCTGCTTGTACCAAGTGAAAAATACAGGCGACCCAAAAGAGAGCTGCAGTATTGTCC
This sequence comes from Crocodylus siamensis, assembly GCF_052110815.1. Lineage (NCBI taxonomy): Eukaryota > Metazoa > Chordata > Crocodylia > Crocodylidae > Crocodylus > Crocodylus siamensis. The sequence goes on from NC_143399.1 coordinate 203,720,009, forward strand.
TGTGGGTGTCTCTTGAGAGGCAAATGAAAGTTAAAGGAGAACTGCCACGTTCACAAACCTGCCCTGCCTCCAAAAAAAAAAAAAAAAGAAAAAAGAAAGAAAACAAAAAGAAAAAAGAGAATCCTTGTCTACATTAGTCCCTACTTCGCAGGCTCATTGGGCGTGTCTACACATGTATTTATGCGTGCCTAAACTTAATGTGCCTTTGCCTAAGGTGCATTAAAGTGATTTAGGCATGCATCTACATGTGGCACACTAACGCGCATTAAGGCACATTCAATTTTAGGCACAAATAGCTAAGTCGCATTAGTGCATGTGTAGGCATGATAATGTGCATTAAGGCAGTGTGTACCCAGTGACGCACACCGCATTAATGCACATTAGCACATCTACACATACGCTAATGCACTTTAATTGCACTTAAATTTGATATTTGCTTTATGCGAATATCAAATTTAGGAAGGATTAGCCTAAAATGGCCATTTTTAAGGTGCATTAAGGATGCGCACATGTAGACCCACACCCTTAACAGGCCTTAAAAATAGCTAATGTGCCTTAAAATCGGCACGTGTAGATGCTCCTAGAAGAGCACCATCATCCCCTGGACGGGTTCCTTAATATCAAGGGACCAGAGAGCATTCCTCTTGGTTATCAGGCAGCTATTTGAGCCAGCAGGCATTTGAAGAAAAAACAAAACAACACAAAGTTTTTGTTTCTAATAGGAAAAGAAAGTAGTGTTGGCTCTCTTTAGCTTCTTCTTCACTTGCTGGCCTGTTCAGTTTGTAGAATGTCAATCCGGAGAACACCTGCGAATCCTGTCATCTAAACCTCGGAACAAAAGGCCAATACTGACGATAACAGCACGCCCCCAGCTACTCACTGCAGGAGCACGGATTTGACTCCCCAAGCAGCGTGCCACCTGTCCTTTATTTAAAGCCCTGGCTCCTATTGCAATATCTGATCCCTCTCAGCCCAGATCAGTGCTACAATTAAAGGCCATTCTTTGTCATGCAGATTGTCTCGGGGGTTTAGCACCGAGCATAGTTGCGCACGAAGACACTCCAGACATCCCCGAAGAGGTCCCCCCTTTTAAAGGGGCCCTGCGAGCGAAGGAAGCTGCTGCTGCTGGCTATCGCATGGCCTGACCTAGCGTGGCACGATGACAACAGCTGCTAGAGACATCAGGACAGAAAGTCAGCCAGTCGGAAGCTGGAGCTCGCTCCGGGCCCGAGGAACTGGTGCCAAGCTGGCTGGCCGCCTGACAGCACATACGCTACTACTTTGGATAGCATTACTCCTTAATGAAAAAGGAGACAAAAGCTAAACTAAAAGTACAAAAATCTAAATCCCTTGCAAGTAATTACTGCAAACTCATAATCCCTCGGAATTATTTGGTTATCAGTCTGTTAGTTTCTGGACTGAGACACAGACAAGCAACTCATTCACGGTGGGACTGCTTGCACTATCCAAGCTCCCCCCTTGAATTCTGATCCAAGAGGTATCAAGTATTGTTTTTTTTAAATACTGTTTGCAGTAAAATTACTACACTTATCATGCTTAAAGAAACATGGAGGGCGGGGGGGGGGGGGACAAAACCCCTCTGCCTACTGCAGCAAATGGCTAGACAAGTCTCTTTGTGTTTATAATCGCTCAACTGCTGCTTAAAATGAATAAATGCATTTCAGGACAGGAAATCTATGTATTCCGCTCTGTTTATCTGCAGAGAGAGACAAAGAGCAAGGAGACAGGGCAGCAAACTGGACAGAGGATGCATTCCCATCGGCCTTTGTAATAAAAAGGAGATCCAATTAAATGGAAAGACGGCACGATTCAAAACTGATCAATGGAAATACATTTTTCTTTATATAGTTCACAACTTGACGGTGGAGCTCACTGCCGTAAGATTTCACTGAGGTTAAGAGGCCTCAGAAGGTTTGGAACATTTCTGTGAAAAGCAAATATACCCCAGACACAAGAGTGAAGAGCTTTGGAAGGGGTAAAACCCTCATGCTTTAAGGCATAAGGAAACTTCTAAGTATTGGGGGATTAGGAGGACACTTCCTCTAGGAACAAGCTACCCCAAAAAACACACTACAGGACATCTCATATATTCTTCTGAAGTAGCTATCACTGAACTTCACTGAAAACAGGACTGGATAAGCCTCGAAGTCTAGTCCAGAGTAGAAATCTCATTAAGGAAGAAGCAGCAGGTAACAGTAGGTGGTTAAACACCAGTTATGGCTTTAGCCAACAGAATAAGGCCTCATGAGAAGATCCAATGCAATCTGAAAACTGGTTCAAGAAAGCTACAGTTTGTATGGGATGAGAACTTGATTTAGGACCATGTCAATGGTTGGTTTTGGGTGGGTATTAAAATGGCAGGGTGTAGGTTGTGTCCTTAGACCAACACAGCTACAGGCAGACAAGGTTCTTTGGGTAAACCGATATCTTTTATTACACCAACTCGAATAGTTGGAAAACAAAAATTAGCAAGCTTTCCAGTTTAAAAACCCTTCGTCAGGCTGAAGAAGCCTCTGCAGTTGGTGTGTGCTCTTCCTGGATGGAATGAATAGTATTAAAATGGCATTATTTTGTACCAAAAATCTGCACAGTCCTGAATACTCAAAACCATAGCATGTTATGGGGTAGCATCTGCTGTCAAAGAAGTTGATAAATGTGATCGTATCTCTACAGAAAATCCATCTAGTCTAGGAATTAAAACCTGACGTTCCTTCCCCCCCTTCAGAAAAGAAAAGAAGTCAGTATTTTTTCCATCACAGGAAGAAACACGAGAAAAAAAGATGACAGACTGAAACGCAGTCAGCGACTGCCATCTCGTGGCGAGAAGAATTAGTGGCAAAGGACGTGGACTGAACAAACAAGGGAGAAGTGTTGGTGGCATTGTAGAAGTCAAGATTTCCACAACTTCCAGTTGCTCTCGCTGGCGTTTCCAACTTAAACAGTGAAAACGCAGGTGGGGAGGGGGGAGGAGAACAACTTCTTCGAACTTACTGACTCAGATGCAAACAGAACAGAGTGGTGGGAAATGAGGCAAGTAAGGCTGTATACCTAATTATTTTATGTAACCAGCATTAAGTCCACCAGGAACTGAACACCAATTTGCCTGCGTAACTTAGTGCTGAGAAATCAGCAGGTTGTTTTCCCTCCAAGATGTTGTGCTGACATTTTGGTGCCAGGTGTCCAAGAGTTACTTCCTTAAAAATGAACAAGCTTTTCCAAGCCTCAGTCCTTGATGACTGGTCAGCAAAGGAACATTTTGCTCCCTGCTGGAATCCAATTTCAGTCTGGTGCACAGCAAGCTTTCTGACGGCTTTCTGTTGCAGTTCAATGCTTAATATGCTGGGAACGTATCCATTTAACAGGTTTGTTCCTTGGTTAATTATACGCTTCAAACGCTCCGGACCTAACTGAGTCTTACCTACTATTTTAGGATACTAATCCTTATCCCCCCATCATGTTACCCAAGGGCCATTTATGTTTGAAAGGGAATCAGGATTAACCCCATTTTTCTCCCACCCAGGTTAAAGAAGCTGGTGCTAGCAGAAATATCAAGAGGAGGAAGTACAAATGGCTAACTGTACTCTGGCTGTTGTGGAAGAGTTTTTCAGCATTTGTCTTAGTAGTTAGACTGAATTCATCTGGTTACTGTTACTGGTACATTTTAGTGCACAAAAGATTATGGCTTTTAAAATGAGCTCCGTGTTACAGGAAGCAGAATGAAGGGAGCTCTGCTGCTACAAGGTCTGTTATTACTGAGGTCAAGTTTATTGAAGTTGGTGTTTAACACCTTGCTTGTTTTAAGTCCCGCTGAGCTGGAAGTCAGCAGTTTGAAACAGGCTGTAATTAAGTGAATGACAGGTTCAGTGTACAGCTACTTGCTGTAATTGCCATCCAAAAGGAAAAAAGGCTAGGATACACGCTGGTGAGGCATGGACGGAAAACAACCCTAGGTCAAAAGCAAGGCACAAAGGCAATGGACTTGAAACAAAAAGCAACTAAAAAATGGAGACCAGAGGCTGAAAGAAGTTCACATCCCAGCTCGTCGTTCTTCAACACTGCCAGCAGCGAGTTTGGACAACTCAATTTCTGACTGTCCACCCTGACAAAACGTTTATCTGTTTTTGAAAAAACCCTTCCCTTTTAGGATGTCTCCAATAAGGCACCCAAATTCAAACAGCCCATAACTGCAAATGACATGGGAGCCTGGTTTTCTCCAATTTAAAAAAAATCCCCAATTTTTGCATTAAAAAAGTAACCCCAAATCCACATTTTTCCGTGATCACCACTAATATCCACACACACACACGTGTGTGTGTGTGTGTGTGTGTGTGTGTGTGTGTACACACTTACATACACACATATACAGTGGTGATCATGGAAAAAATGTAGATTTTGATATAGCGATGATCATGGATAAATGTGGATTTTGGGTTCAGTTACTTTTTTTTAAAATAGGTTACTTCCTTTGTGTTATTTTTTCCCCCGTGATCAACATGAAACACCACTATATAAATGGAGACATAGAGACAGAGAGAGATATTAGTGGCATTTCATGTTGATCACAGAAAAATGTGGATTTTCAGGTTACTTTAATTTTAAAAATTGGGATTTTTTAAATCAGAGAAAACCAGGATCCCTGCTAATGAATTCTGAAAACATAGGCCTGAGAACAGAAAAACATACAAAACCCGGGCTGAAATCATAATCCAAGCATATTCAGTGCAAGTTTGCCCATATCATCTCCATCTCCACACCCCACCCCTTGTCCTCGTACACAAGTGCCAGTTCCCCTCGAAGCTGGCAGATGATGATCTCTTCCTATCAAAGCTTTCTTTGTTATCGTTGGCTTGATCTCATCTCCGTTAGACTATGCCAAGAGTAGGAAGAGACTGGCACTGCAAAACCTACATAGAGTTCCTCTAAGTTTTGTCAACAATTAAAGAATGTTGTTTGTCGACAAACCGACTTCCTGGCAGATCGCTTTGTTTCTCATTTACCTGCTTGCCAAATGGAACTGCCCAAATCCGCCTGGGGAGACTTCCTCGCGGAGACAAATCCCAACGCATCCTCCAGAAACTGGATCTTCTTGCTAAACTGCATTTCCAAGATCGGGATGGCGTTTGGCATCTTTGCTGACAGCAGCTGGTAAGAGATGTCTGGCTTGCCAATAAACCTCTGACGAACACTGATCTCATACGGCGTATGCACTTTGATATCATCCACATCTTTCAATTCAAACCGGTGAATGACCTGAGAATTGCAGTCACTGATTTCCAAGCCAGAAACCAGGAGCGTGAGTTTTCCTGGCTTGACGCTAGCGTCTGTTCTGCGGGTGATGATAACTGGGATCCTGAGAAGAACTTCCTTTTGGTTCTTCGAGTTGGAAATTGTGGCAGTTTCCTTTGGCTTTGTTTCCAGTGGCGATTTCCAGAGTTTGCTGCTAAACGGCCACCAAGAAGGAGATTCGAGTTCAGTCAACAATCTAGTGATGAAAAACATAATGTAAAAAGAAAGCAAGTCAATGGACAGTCCATACCATCCTCCTAATCCAAAGCAAATCAACTGTTTTGATTAAGGAAAACAGATTTTATTCTTATAAGCAAAAAACCAAAAACAAACAAAAAAAAGCCAAAAACACTTTGCATGTTAGAGCATTAAAACATCAAAAGATCTCTAAACACTATAAAAAAAATAGCTAAAAGTCTTAACATCCCTTAAGCAAAACAGAATTACACAGACCTATCACGACGGATCCTGGTTTTCTCCTATTAAAAAAAAAATCCCCAATTTTTGTTTTAAAAAAAATAACCCAAAAACCAATGTTTCCATTATTAAAATGAAACACCATTGTATCTATATTAGTGGTGTTTTATTTTAATCATGGAAAAAAGGTGGATTTGGGGTTACTTTTTTAAAGCTGAAAAATTGGGAATTTTTTTTTTTTTTTAATTAGAGAAAACCAGGATCCCTGCTTATCGCCCTCAGAATCCAATCCTCTGGCAAAAGCAATTGTATCATGTAATCCAGTTCACAAACTTCATCTGCAAAGTAGCCCATCCTGCCCCTTTTGGAAGGCTGTTTCAGAACCTCACTGATCTGAGCAGAAGAAATTTCTGATCTTAAATGTATTCACAGCTACTTTGAACCCATTTATTCTCATGCCAACAATGTCCTTTATCTTAAATTCCATTTTATTCAATTTAGAAAGTGGAAAATTCAAGAGAGAAGCTGCCCAAGACAGGTCCATGTCAGAGCTGGGAACTGAACCAGGGAAACAAGCCTCTTACTTTGGACTACGGGTGTTTGAGTTTGTTATCCACCAGCAAAAGGGCTGAGTTTTGCTCAAAATTTGAGAATCAGTGGGTAGAAACAGGAGAAGATGCTCCTCGTACATTTTCCCTCAATGAGATTTGTTCTTTTTTTGATGTTCTTTTCTAAATAGGCTATTATTCCCTCACCATTAGCCACTGCCTTTTTAAAAAAAAAAAAAAAGGAGGAGAGGAGAAGGGTACAAGACCAATCTCCCCTCCATTGCCTATGATAGACCCTACCAATGAAGGGAAGAGATCTCCAAGTCCTCCCCCAGGGGGGAGAACAGGTCAAAATATAAGATCATAGGAAAGTAGGGCTGGAAGGGACTTCATAAAGTCATGTAGTCCAGTCCTCTCTGCTCAATGCAAACTCATCCCAAATGAAAAATGTTGCAACGAAGACGTGCAACACCTTCTCACGCATAATAAATGCACAATGGATTGCATCTACTACTGAAAAACTTCAAAAGGCATCTTGAAACAAGAACTCATTTTATAAGCTTTACTAGTTTATTGGAATTTGTGGGGGACGATTCTGAATTAACGTATCTGTTGCTTTTTCTGTCCTCTGGCAGAGGTGCCACCCAATGAAACGATACACTGTGCTGGGGCTATCCTGGTACAGATGTTTTAAAACAGGCACTTGCACAAGTAGAAATGCTGCTGAGAATTCGAGACCCTGATTAGTTTGGCAGCAGACCCAGTTTAAAAGAGGAATATTCACTGAATATTCCTTGTTCACTAGCCATCAGACTTCTACTCAAGATTCAAACCCTGCCCAGGGGGTAAAAAACAAAATTAAGAAAAAAAATAAATAACAATAAAATCAAGCTACTTTAAGAAATTAAAAAATAGAATACATTAGAGAGAAAGAAAGAGAGAGAGACTGGGAAAAAGTCACTGAATTTAGGAATAAAAAATGGTAGTTCAATAAATTGTTGCAAGAACCTGCACCCAACTACAATACAACCATCGTGTATTGGCATGCGCAGCATGGAAGATAAAGCAATGGACCAGGAGCTTCAGATGACGGAGGTACAGTAAAACATCTCAAACAAAAAATGCACTGAGAGATGCAGAAGTCAAAAGAAGTAAGAGAAGTCAAAAGTTTCACACAACTGGTCCTTCAGAGCCCATGATGTTCCAGGCAGAGAAGAACTGGGCCTGCAAGTGCACCCAACCTCCCCAGATCAAGGCCGGGGTGCCGCAAGTCTGATTTATGATCACAATATGCAGTACTAAACCTACTGCAGGGTTGGAGCAACTCTTCTTGGCTTCTTGAGAGTTCACTGGTAGTGCAAACTGCAGGATCGGGGCTGGGGATTTTCCTTAGAGCTGGGACCTCATCTTGTATCTAAAGCACCTTGTAGTACAGGAACAAACGGATAAACTTGCTGGTCTCTGCAATCCCTTGCTCACATGCCAGACTTAGCTTTGCCCCCTGAAACCTCTATGCTCAGGCACGAGAGCAGCATTTGGTATCTAATGACTTAATGGCTACTTATATCTAATCTACCTATTCCCTTCCCCACTCTTCATTAACGACCCTCTCTTCTTCTTAAAGGTCTTGATGTTCCACCAATCAAGCTATCCTTTGCTCTGCAATTCTGCCATCTGTTAGCTCCTCCTGGCAACAAAGCTCCTATTTCACAGCCCTGCAGATCACTTTTAACATTTTCTAAGGAATTTGGATTTGTTTTCGCTTCAATATGAAACAGAATAATACAGCCCAAGGCCCCTAGCATATTAGTCAAGTGCCTAATTTATGCTTAATTGCAGAAAAATGTGCGTTTCATAGATTCCATAGACATTAAGGCTGGAAGGGACTTTGCGAGATTCACTGGGTCTAGCCCCCTGCCCAAAGGGCAGGAGTCAGCTGGAGTCAGATGACCCCAGAAAGATAAGCTGTTGTTTTATGCGTGATGATGAGGGATCCTGGTTTTGCCTGATTTTTTAAAATCCCCAATTTTCGGTTTTAAAAGAATAACCCCAAATCCACATTGTTCCATGATTAACATGAAATGCCACTAAATCGACATCTATATATTAGTGGCATTTCATGTTAATCATGGAAAAATGTGGATTTGGGGTTACTTTTTTTAAATTGAAAATTGGAGATTTGTTTTGTTTTGTTTTGTTTTTTTAAATCAGATAAAACCAGCATCCCTGGTGACGATGTGCCTCACTATCTGCACCTCCCATGCTGGTTCACAAAACTTCATTTGCACAGAGGGTAAAAAAACCTAACTTCATAAAATATCTGGGTTCTGCCATCATCCAAAAATGTGTCACACATGGGCAAAGTGAGATCAGTCTGAGTTTTGAGTGTTTATAGGCGCTGCTGTGCGCTTCTTGTATTTTATAATGAAGTTCTGTTTCTTAACAAAAGGAAAGCAAATTAATATCATTGATCTCTTCACTGCTTTAATAGGGTGCCCCCGTAGTACAAAACTTTCACAGCCACCGATACTCCAGAATAAAGAGCAGCACAAAAATCACCATTGCCAACAGATTAGTCCATAGTCCTTTAAATAGCATCTTAACTCTTAGAGTCCACTTTTCATGCATCTTAAAGTCAGAAAGGTCCTTATAATCTTCTTGTCTGATTCGCTGCATAAGGCAGGCCTGGAAACTGCAACGATTTTTTTGTTCCATCAACCCCACAACAGTTGTTTAATTTAGAGTTTATCACCAAAATAAAGGAAGAAACTAAAACCCACCACCCAACCTGGGTTCAGAGTTCAAGTCAGGCAGACTTCAACAGACCCCAGATAATTGTTCCAATAGCTCGGTGATTCTCAACAGGGTGTTGCATCACCCTGGGGTGCCTTAAGATCCTTTCAGGGGTGTTGCAGGGATGCTGTACACCATTAGCACTGTAAGGTATGCAAATATGATTCACAAGATAAACCAGAGATTTAAAACAGGAATGCGTAGTGGTAAAAATATTCTCTCCTGCTGTGATCTTTCTGAGTTCTCTGCAATGGAAAAATTGCTCCAGTATTTTTTGTAGTCAAAAAACAAGTGAAAAATAAGAGGTGCCATTTTCTGAGGTGTGCCTTGAGTCTTAAAAGGTTGAGAATCACTGCAATAATTAAATATAACCACTTATAAAAATGTCTCAAATACTCTGAATAGTCCAAAGAGATTTACTCTAAATCAACAAGAACTGGTAATAAGTCCAGGGATCCTGGTTTTCTCCGATTAAAAAAAAAAATCTTCAATTTTTAGTTTAAAAAAGGTAACCCCAAATCCAGTTTTCCGTGTTTAAATGAAACAACAATAATATATAGATATTAATACAGCAGTGTTTCTTTTCAAAATCATGGGAAAATGTGGATTTTGGGGTACTTATTTAAACCAAAAATTGGGGATTTTTTTTTTTTTTAAATCAGAGAAAGCCAGGATTCCTGGTAATAACAATTTAAAAATGGGCCTGAGAGTATCCCTGATTAAAGAACTAGCCCTCTAGTAAGGTTTCACTGAAATCCTCCTGGTTTTTATACACGTGCAGTATAAATATACTCGCAGCAACGCCAACACAAGGGTTTCCTTTCAACCGAGGAAAGTTAAAATTAATAGATCAAAATCTGCTCAACTTCTCAAGATGCTCACTCTTGAGCCGAGATCAAGTATGGACACTTTCATCACACGATTATTTTTCAAAAACCAGAATTAAAACAGATACTTTCTTTCAGTTGTCATTTCTCATTGTGTGCCTCAGTTTTTCTGTCTGAGAAACGGGGATAAAGACGCTAACCTCTATAAATTGCTTTGGGATCTACTGGTGAATACTGCTAGGTAAGAGCTAGGTAACAAAGTGATTAGAGTACAATACAGCTTCTGGCAAGTAAATAGCAACATTTCTGGTACTTCAGGATGTATAATTCTAATAGGATGATCAAAACACTTTTAATATGATAATTACTGAAAACAACGGGGTCTACTAAAGTGCACCTACTAATTCTTTATAGAAGAAAAGTCCAGCTATACAAATAGTGATAGTCTACGAGCATAAGAGCAGTGAAATATCACCTAGGTATAAAACTAGATCTGGCAAACCTGTCATGTCTAGTCAAAGGGGATTATTTTCTATCTACAATGAATTATTTCAGTACTATTCTATTTTACGTTTCTAGAAGGCGCCTCTGATCCACCTGTTTATTGGAGGCAGTCATTCATCCTCTCAAGTTGCTTTAAAAAGTAATGAAGCGATCAGGGTGCAATTCATCCATTGACGCAGGTGATCGCTGTACCACTGTCCCTGAAGATCGCTCCTACCTTGGAATTTTAAATACGTTTTAAGTAGTGCAAAAGCCTTGTGGGTGCAGAGATGAACATCATCCTATACTCCCTTTGGTGAAGGTAGAGGCAGATCTGTTGGCTCATGCGATACCCCATAGTGACCAAGCTACCTGCCCCACCCTGCCCAACGGGGACAGCAAGTGCCTCGCTGCCCCATCTGCCGCACCTTGATGGATGTTGTAAGTCTACCTTAGGAGGCGATTGATTCCCAGTCCCCGAGCGTGCCCACCGGATCCCCACTTGGCCTAGCTTCACCAATTGGCCAAGCCCCAGTCCAGCTCACAGCACCAGATCCAAAATCCACTACAGCTCCATGCCCCACTGGCACCTGTCTCACTAACAGATTGGTCCCTATCGGTGTCCTCAAGACACTAACTCACTTTAGGGGCATGAACTGTGGCCTCCAGCCTTCTCCATAGCCATGCCCACTCCTCACAGGCCTTACTCTCAATTCATTCACCAGCTTGCCAGACCCCTGGTCCTACTAAGGCACTGTTTATTTCTCTGGGCTCCTGGCCCCATCTTGATTTTACCCCTGACCTTAGCCTGTTTCGCTCTGTTCAGCCCTTGGCCTGGGGCCCCTTCACAC